>NC_092559.1:23843333-24068373 GCF_037038585.1 Patagioenas fasciata
ACTCTGGAGCTGATAACAGTAGCAATGGTATGCAGAAGAGACACAGGTTTAGACTTATTGCTATGGCAGCCAAGGTTACTGATAAATTTTGCATGTCCTGTAAATTATAGGGGTGTATTTGCAAGGAGGGGAAGACAGAACAGGTGACCAAAACTGACCAACTAAGTATTCAATCCCATACACGTCATACACCACATAAAAGTGCGAGATCACGAGGGTCTCGCTCTCTTCAGCCATGGCCGGCATCTGAAGAGGACCCTGCCTGTTCTGCCTGTGATCTTTGGCCTAGTTCCAGGCCCTGCTGAAGAGAAGCTGCTAAATTAATGTATACTGTGATTAAGTTATAAAAGACACACCCATCATTAATCAATTGACATGATAAATGCTTTCTAATCACCTGCAAAACAAGAGGATAATTTTCAAATTTTAGATCCTCCTGCATGACAAGCTGGAGACAGAAGATTAAGTAATACATTGTTTAGAAGCAGAGTGCTTAGCTTATGTTTGACTAGTAATCAGTAGATATATTGTAAGTAAAAAAGTAATCAATTACTTCTGTAAGTGTGTACCAATTGCACTTCCATGAAGAACTGCCAATGTGGAGAGGTCAATCAGTGGACCCTCAGAAGCCCCCCTGAAAGAGGCAGCAGTAACTGTAAACGACGCTACATGGCAGCAAAGACTGTGAAATAAATAACTTCATACTAACCTAATGATTATGCAATTATTTCTTAGTATAGATGATAGCATGTTAAAAATTCCCAAAAATTGTAATGAATATGTAATAATTGTGTGAATATAAGCAGTGCAACAGCATCCAGTCCCAGTTCTGTCAATAAAGAATGCCTGCTTAACAGTATAATTGACTTTGCTGATAAGTTTATTTCTTTGTTTCACTGCATCCCTTAATCCAGTTCTGGTTTACTGCTGAGTCCAGCCCAGGACTTCCAGGTAGCTGCCCTGCAACCGCTGGAGCAATGCCAACTCCACTGCGGGCCAGCCGTGCTACACTGGGAAAGTCAAGATTGATTTTGTATTATTTTCTCTACTTATTAGTACCATTAGTAGAGCATTTTTAACTTTTCCAATTTGTCTCTCTCCCTTTTCCTCTTATTACTTTTCCTTAGTGGGGGGGCAGGGGGTTAACAGCATCTGCCATGTTTTATTGTTGCCCTGCAGTAAATGGTGACATTCCTGAAATACCCATCCCTTGATGATGATCTTTTATGTGGTCAGTCATGTTGTCAGCAGGAAAGAACAGCTGGAAAGAGGACCCTGAAGGCTGTTTACCCACAACCACTACAGTCTTAACATCACAGTTAACGGTATCCCCTGCATTCTCTTCTGGGTCAAGAGGATCTTGATTGTTTAAAAACCACACGCAGTTGGATTTGATGGAGAAGGCATTTGTTGTCTGTGCAACAGTGGATGTTGGAGATTCAAGCTGCAGTGAAGATAACATAATGTAAGGTGGAATTCTACTCTGCTGGCGAAACTAGTACCAGATAACAAGGCTAGTAAATAACTACTGAAAAAACAGACCTTGTAAGATGTGATATGGAGCCCCAGTATTCCAGGGGCAAGCTTCTTCCTGGAATGATCTGATACTGCAGGCAGCAAGGCAGCGTGGGTTATACGCTCTCAGACCAGTGTTTCACAGGGTACACAGAGGTACCTAACTGTCTTCATCTCTTTCAGTGCTGTAGTCAACCCCTGTGGCCAACCAATTTTGTGATTAGTGCATGTGAGACTGAAGTTACTGATCTTTTCAGCCTCCATTCCCTGGACAGCTTTAGTCTCCCATTCTTTCGTATAGCTGCTTGGGATAGTGAATAGCATATCTTGTGCTGAATATGAGGTCTTCAGGGTTGGCTGTGCATGACCTGAAGTGGCGTGTGGGAGATATGAGGGATTTTCTTGAAGTTACTGTGTGGATGGGTTTCTATAGAATGGATATTTGTTATTAAACTAGCCAGGCCCAAAAGAATTTCAAGGCCACCTTGGAAAGCTGAAAACACAACATAAACCAACAGACCTATTAGCAGTGAGACTCGGGCGCGTGGACAGCTTGTGAACATAGATGATATCCAATCAGCTAATGCATGCTTGGAGCATGGATGTGTAATCAGGAAATAACTGCATATATAAGGAGGTTTGTTTCTGTAATAAATGGCTTCACTTGAATTCATATTGGATTGTGTGGAGTGCATGATTTTTCGCCCTCTCAGTGGTGGACTACTCATTCTTTCAGAGGATGCATGCCAGTGGGTAGCAACAATAATAATTCTGTGATGGATGCACTTGACTCCTCCCCCAACCAAACCAGCAGCAGTTTGCTACAGGCTCCAAATGAGGTAAAGGCCTGAACAGTAGCCAACCCAATAACTCCTTTTAGGAAACTCACAAGGAAGCAGAACAACACACTGAACACCGATAAGTTGTGGGTGCAAGGAGTCTCATGCATACCTTTCCCGTTTGACTATGAGTCAATCACTTTATTCCATAAATATGACAGCCTGGGTGAGCCTACATTGAGCTCTCTCTACTAGACATGTCTGTATGGCAATGATCTTTTACTAATCACAGATCAATAGATGAGCCCAAGTTTTATATTAATCATTTAGCTTAAGTAAGTGCATTTCAGATAGAATTAATCACTTAGAATTATTAAATTATGTGATTTTTAATATACTGTCTGTTTCACGTTACTTAGTAAGCTAAATTTGCTGAAATCTTAAACTGTATGTTGTAAAGTTCTGCTCATATTTTACCAAAATTTTATCTACTTGCATTCTATCTTTGAAAACAAAATGGCTGCAAACCATAGACACAACCTGCAAGATAAGTCCTGTTTTGCACCTCATTGTGAAAAACAGGATTCATATAGATATATTAACACTTTCATGTGGGAGATTTGAGGGATTTTCTTGAAGTTAATGTATGGATGGGTTTCTATGAGATGGAGATTTGTTATTAAACTAGCCAGGCCCAAAGGAATTTCAAGGTCACCTCGGAAAGCTGAAAACACGACATAAATCAACAGTCCTATTAGCAGTGAGACTCGGGCACGTAGACAGCTTGTGAACATGGACAATATCCAATCAGCTAATGCATGCTTGGAATGTGGATGCGTGATCAGGAAATAACTGCATATATAAGGAGACTTGTTTCTGTAATAAATGGCTTTGCTTGAATTCATATTGTTTTGTGTGGAGTCCATGATTTTTCACCCTTGCAATGAGATGCATCCCAGAGTCCTGAAGGAATTGGCTGATGTAGTTGCCAAGCCACTCTCCATGATATGTGAGAAGTCATGGCAGTCAGGTGAAGTCCCTGGAGACTGGAAAAAGGGAAACAGCACTCATTTTTAAAAAGGGTAGAAAGGAGGACCCCAGAAACTACTGACCTGTCAGCCTCACCTCTGTGCCCTGGAAGATCATGGAACAGATCTTCCTAGTAGCTATGCTAAGGCACATGGAGGACAGGGATCTGATTCAAGACACCCAGCATGGCTTCAACAAGGGCAAGTTGTCCTGGTTTTGGTTAGTGAATTTTCCTTTCAGCTAGGTTCTTCTAAGTAACTGCATTTTTATGAAGTTGGTTGCATGTTTTTAGGACAGTGTTTGCTCTGGAGCTGATAACAGCTGATATTTCCAGTTTTACTGAGCTAATTGTAGGAATGGTATGCAGAAAAGACCCAGGTTTATCTTTTATTGCTATAGCAGCCAAGGCTGCTGATAAACTTATGACAAATAAATGTAGGGAGAGGCAGACAGAACAAGTGACCCAAATTGACCAACTAGGTATTCCATGCCATCCATGACATACTCAGTTTAAAGGTGGAAGATGACAAAGGACTGGCTGTCTTCATCCATGTGGCATCTTGTGAGAGTTGGTCCGAAGATGGAGCAGTATTTGCCTGAACATCGCCATCAAGAACTTAGAGAACTGAGGCCCTGACAGAAAGAATGCATGGACAATGACTTGGAGAGAGGCCCGAGAAGCATTGTGTTGCACTGGTTTCTCCGATACAGGGGGACTGCTGCTTACAATGGTTGTTGTGTGGACTTCGCCTGCTGCTTCAGCCAAACCAGCCCCCACCTCCTGAAAGTTATTGTTATGAGGGGTCTCTTCGACCCAGGGACAATAGCTGCCGTCCAGAAGATGTGTTCTCACCTGCAGCCTCAGTTACATGTGTCCCCCACCTGCTCCCCCAAACAATGGTCAACAAAAAGGAGTATGCCCAGAAGCTCGCCAAGGGTCCTGAGGTCACCCAATGGACCAGAGAAAGATCCCTGAATGCTGGACACGTAAGCGTTGGCAAAAGAAAGCATGAATCTTTCGAGGCTGCGCAGTACAAGCCTGGATTGCGAAATCAAGGCGGAGATTGGCCTCAAACAATGGGAGCGAGGAGGGGTGAAGAAGCATAAGAGATGACTCCCGAATGGACACCGTTGAAGATCTTCCCGCCAGAGGATCCCGAACCATGACGGAGGACCGGCAGGACTCCACAGGACCGGAGACCAGAGGGATGCTTCTGAAACTGGACTGGTGATAAACGCAACCTCATTTCTCATCTTTACTTTTCCCCATTTCTTTTCCCTTTTCTTTTTCTTACTCTCTCTCTCTCTATTGCGTGCCGCTTTATGGGCAAATTAATAAAGTAACACTGTTTGATTGAATTATAACCCCTTGGCATTTTGGTTGCCTTAATTTTGCACTTCGAGATCAAGGTAAACGAACCATCATGAGTCCGTCACCGAATGGACCGTGACACATCTGTAGAGGACCCTGCCTGTTCTCCTGCCTGCAATCCTGATCCTGATTCCAGTCTGTGAATCTCTGAATCTAGTTCCTGTCTACTGCCAAGTCCAGTCCAGGACTCCCCAATGTTTGCCCAGCACTGGCTGGCATGACGCCAGCCACCTGCAGGCCGCTGGGAAATTCAGCATTGGTTTTCTATATTTTGCATTATTTTCTCTAATTATTAATATTCATAGAATCATTTTGGTTGGAAGAGACCCTCAAGACTGAGTCCAACTTTTAACCTAACACTGGCACTAAACCATGTCCCTAAGAACCTCATCTACACATCTTTTAAACGCCTCCAGGGATGGTGACTCTACCACTTCCCTGAGCAGCCTGTTCCAGTGCTTCACAACTCTTTCCATGAAAGAATATTTCTTAATATCCAATCTAAACCTCCCCTAGTGCAACTTGAGACCATTCACTCTTGTCCTATTACTTGCTACTTGGGAGAAGACACCAACACCCTCCATGCTACAACCTTCTTTCAGGTAGTTGTAGAGTGTGATAAGGTCTCCTCTCAGCCTCCTTTTCTCCAGGTTAAACAACCCCAGTTCCCTCAGCCTCTGCTCATAAGACTTGTTCTCTAGGCACTTCACCAGCTTTGTCACCCTCCTCTGAACTCTCTCCAGTACCTCAATGTCTTCTTTGTAGTGAGGGGCCCAATAATGAATGCAGTATTCAAGGTGTGGCCTCACCAGTGCCCAGTACAAAGGGACAATCACTTCCTTAGTCCTGCTGGCCACAGTGTTCTTGATACAAGCCAGGATGCTGTTGGCCTTTTTGGCCACCTGAGCACACTGATAGCTCATATTCAATCGGCTGTTGATCAACACCCTCAGATCACTCTCTGCCAGGCAGTTTTCCAGCCACTCTTCCCTGAGCCTGTAGCATCACATGGGGTTGTTGTGACCCAAGTGCAGGACCAGGCACTTGGCCTTGTTAAACCTCATACAATTGGCCTCAGTTCATTAATCCAGCTGGTCCAGATCCCTCTGTTGAGCCTTCCTACCCTCAAGTAGATCAACACTCCCACCCAATTCGGTGTCATCTGCAAACTTAATGAGGGTGCACTCAATCCCCTCATCGAGATAATTGATAAAGAGATTAAACAGAACTGGCCCCAACACTGAGCCCTGGGGAACACCACTCATGAGTAGCCGCCAACTGGATTTGACTCCATTTACCACAACTTTTTGGGCCCAGCCATCCAGCCAGTTCTTTACCCAGCAAAGAATATGCCTGTCCAAGCCATGAGAAGACTCCAGGAGATTCTCCAGGAGAATGCTGTGGGAAACAGTGTCAAAGGCTTTACTGAAGTCTAGGTAGACAACATCCACAGCCTTTCCCTCATCCACTAAGTGGGTCACCTTGCCATAGAAGGAGAACAGGTTGGTCAAGCAGGACCTGCCTTTCATAAACCCATGCTGACTGGGTCTGATCGCTTGGTTGTCTTGTATGTGCAGCATGATGGCACTCAGGATGATCTGTTCCATGACTTTCCCTGGCACCAAGGTCAGACTGACAGACCTGTAATTCCCTGGATCCTCCTTTCAGCCCTTCTTGTAGATGGGAGTCACATTTTCCAACTTTCAATCAACTGGGATCTCCCCGGTTAGACAGGACTGCTGACAAAGGATTAAAAGTGGCTCAGTGAGCATCTCTACCAGCTCCCTCAGTATCCTTGGGTGGATCCCATCCAGCCCCACAGACTTGTGCATGTCTAAGTGGTGTAGCAAGTAACTAACCATTACCCCTTCATTCTGCTCCATATCCCTGTCTTCCAGCTGAGGGGACTGAGTACCTGGAACACAAATGATTTTACTATTAGACACTGAGGCAAAGAAGGCATTTAGTACCTCAGCTTTTCCCTCGTCCTCTGTTACTATGTTTCCCCCCACATCCACCGGAGGGTGGAGATTCTCCTTAGCCCTCCTTTTGTTGCTCAGGTATTTATAGAAACATTTTTTGTTGTCAGGATAGCAGTGGTCAGACTCAGCTCTAGTTGGGCTTCAGCCCTTCTAATTTTCTCCCTGCATAGCCTCACAATATCCTTGTAGTCCTCCTGAGTTGCCTGTGCCTTCTTCCAAAGGTCATAAATTCTCCGTTTTTATTTTTTCTTGAGTTCCAGCCAAAGCTCTCTGTTCAACCAGGCCAGTCTTTTTCCCTGCCGGCTCGTCTTTTGGGACAGCCTTCTCCTGCACCTTTAAGATTTCCTTCTTGAAGAATGTTCAGCCTTCCTGGACTCCTTTGTCCTTCTGGACTGCCTCCCAAGGGACTCTGTCACCCAGCCTCCTAAACAGATCAAAGTCTGCCCTTTGGAAGTCCAAGGTAGCAGTTCTATGAATCCCCCTCCTTTTCCAAAAATGGAAAACTCGATCATTTCATGATTGCTGTGCCCAACAAAACCTCCAACCATCACATCACCCACAAGTCCTTCTCTGTTCACAAACAGGTCCAGTGGGGCACCTTCCCTGGTTGGCTCACTGACCAACTGTGTCAGGAAGTTGTCTCCAGGAGCCTCCAAGACTGTTTTCTCTCTGCTGTGTTATATTTCCAGCAGACATTTGGTAAGTTGAAGTCCCTCATGAGAACTAGGGTTAGCGATCATGAGACTTCTCCCATCTGCCTGCAGAATATTTTATTTGCCTCTTTTTGCTAGTTGGGTGATCTGTAACATACTCCCATCACAATATCTGCCTTGCTGGTTTTCTGATTCTTACCCATAAACACTCAACCCTATCATCACCACCATCAAGCTCTAGACAGTCAAAATGCTCTCAAACATACAGGGCTATTCCACCTCTTCTCCTTCCTTGCCTATCCCTTCTGAAGAGTTTATAGATATCCATCCAGTTCCTGAGATCAGCTGATCAGTACCAGCTCAGCGGGTCCCAATTAAGCAAAATCTTCGAGGTACAGAGAAGCCTTTTTTTTTTCTCTGAGTTGGGCACTTTCGTTCTCGAGAGACCCAGAAGCTCCCGGCAGCCCTTGCAAGAGCAGGTGATGTGGAGTGGGCGTTACCACGGTGAGGGCGATCACACCCCCGCCCCTTGCCTTGAAAAAGCCTCTGGGAGGGCAATAAGGCATCACTGCTCGCCAGGCACTAGGAGGGGCAACCAGCTTGTGACGCGGGTGAGTAACACCCACACTGTGCTGCAGCAGCGCGTGTATAACTCATGCACTAGGGTGCACAGGTTGTCACTTTTTGCTTGTTAGACCCTCTCACTTATTGCCACTGTCCCAGACCGCTGCCGACCATGGTGACCTCCAGAAAGAGAACTTGTCTCAAAAAGACTGTAGCAATTCAGACTGACTGCCTGCTCCGAACCGTGGCTGTTCAGGTTTCCGGTTGCAGGGAATGCCAGAGCCTACTGCTGCCGGGGGAGGACAGCCAACATTCTACCTGCGTGAGGTGTGAGCAGATGCAAGATCTGCTCATCATGGTCACAAAACTTAAGGAAGAGGTCGTGATGCTGAGGTCCATCAGGGAGTGTGAAAAGGAGATCGACTGGTGGAGTAACTCCCTGGTGTGCCACTCAGAGAGGCTTCAGGGGGTTCCCCCTCAGAAGGTGATGGACCCCCTGCCCTGTCGGGAAGAGGGGGAAGACCCAAGACAGCCCCTGCCCTGTTGCTGTTGGGCAGAGGTAGAGCACCAAAAAGATGAGGAGGGTTGGAAGCTAGTTCCAGTTAGGCGCCGCAGGCAACCCCCCTCCCTACCTGCTTTGCTTCCCCAGGTGCCCCTCCGTAATAGGTTTGAGGCCTAGATCTTGAAGAAGAGGTAGGTGAGGATGTGGTGGAAGGCCCGCCTACAAGGTCACATAGAAAGAGGCAGTTGACTCCATGCCTCAAGACGGCCTCCAATAAGAAAGAAAGAAGGGTAATTCTAGTAGGCAATGCCCTTCTGAGAGGGACGGAGGACCCAATATGCAGAGTTGACCCTCATCGTAGGGAAGTTTGTATTCTACCTGGAGCCTGGATCAGGGACATCAATAGGACTCTCCCCAACCTGGTGCACCCAACAGACTACTAGCCACTGCTGATCTTCCAGACAGGTGGGGAGGAAGCTGCATCCTGCAGTCTGAGGGGAATAAAGAAAGATTTCAAGGCCTTGGGATGGATGGTAAAAGAGTCTGGGGCTCAAGTGATTTTTCTCTTTCCTCCTTCCAGTTTTGGGTGATGACATGGAATGGAATAGAAAAATTCAGTCCATAAACAACTGGCTACAAAACTGGTGTTACAGGCAGGGCTTTGGTTTCTTTGATAACGGCTGGTTTCACAAGACACCAGTCCAGACAGCGATACACGGGAAAGGTTTATCTCCCAGGGGCAAAAGGATGCTGGGACGGGAATTAGCAGGACTCATTTGGAGAGCTTTAACCTACACTCGAAGGGGAATGGGGTTGTAGCTGGGCTTGCATCAGTGGGGCAGCACTCTAGAGTTGGTGAAGGCTGGGAGGCCTCCCACCCCCCTAGGGTGAAATCGGTGTACACAGCTCGCTCTCTGAAATGCCTGTGCACAGCATGGGGAATAAGCAGGAGTTAGAAACCTGTGTTCAGGCAGGAGATTATGACCTGGCGGCAATTATGGAGACGTGGTGGGACAGTTCACATGACTGGAATGTGGTCATGGATGGCTATGTCCTTTTCAGGAAAGACAGGCCAGCCAGGCGTGGTGGTGGAGTTGCTCTTTACGTGAGAGAGCAACTACAATGTTTTGAGTACTGTCCAGGCATGGATGAGGAGTGAGTTGAGAGTCTATGGGTGAAAATTAAGGGGCAGGTGGGCAGGGGTGATACTGTTGTAGGTGTCTATTACAGGCCACCAGATCAGGGTGAGGAAGTTGATGAGGCCTTCTACAGGTAGCTGAGAGCAGCCTCACAATCACAGGCCCTGGTTGTGGTGGGGGATTTTAACTACCCTGCTGTTTGCTGGAAGGATTACTCAGCCAGCCAGCCACAGTCTAGGAGGTTCCTCCAGTGCCTTGATGATAACTTTCTGTTGCAAATGGTGGAGGAGCCAACCAGGAGAGGTGCACTGCTGGATCTCATCCTCACTAACAAGGAGGGTCTGGTTGAAGCGGTGAAGGTTGAGGGCTGCCTGGGTTGCAGAGACCGTGAAATGGTGGAGTTCAGGATCTTGTGTGTCAGGAAAAGAATAGCAAGCAGAATTACAACCCTGGAATTTAGCAGGGCAAACTTGGGCCTTTTCAAGCAATTGCTAGGGGAAATCCCATGGGCAAGGCTGCTTGAAGGTAAAGGGGCCCAAGATAGTTGGTTAGTGTTCAGGGACTGCTTCTACAAGGCTCAAGATCAGTGTTGGAAAGTAAAACGTGGGAAAGCAAGATGTGCGGTTCCAGCCATCTGGATGATAAAGGAAGATCAATACTAAAATGACCATCTGGACGGTCAAAGACATAATACTGACATAATAATATATAAAGGGCCTTGGACAGATTATTTTGAAGTATGTTTCTCATAATTGTAAAAAATTATAGCCCAGACTCGCGAGAATGGTATCTCGGGCCGGATAACCGCCCCCAAGTGCATGGGATGTGTCCTTGGGCCTGGTCTGTGAATGAATGGAAAAACAAGTGAGACAAACTTCACATGAGTTGAGTGTGGTTTTAATAGCAATTAGTGGAAAAACACCTTTTGTAAACACCTTAGTCCAGGCCCGTACCTGTAAATCCTATCAATTGTGTGCATACAAATCCAGCACATCGAGATGAGACACAGCCTATCACAGGGTTACGCAATTCTGGATACTGGAATAAAGCTAGCGTGCTAGAAAGAAAAATTACAGCTACTACACACAAAATTTTACCATCACATTCACGCAGTAAAGAACTAAATTACTCATGATCTTCTGTATTATCACAAAATGCACATTTTGAGTCAACGGATTCTCATGATTTAACAGACTGTGAACTTATCGTACCATATAACAAAGGCCTACCAAAATTGCAACATGCTTAAACAGATACCCACAAAGAAAACAGGTTAATAAGGAAAGCATCTTGCAGACTTTAACAAGTTTTCTGACCTGTGTGTTATCAGTTAATTCTCTCTCAGCTTGTTGAAGTTCAAATCGCCCCGCCTGTAAAACCGTCTGAAAAGATTTAATGATTTCTTGTCCGAGTGCTTTCCTATGTTTTAAAACACCTCCCGATACCAATTTTTTAGGAACACAACTGAAAACAATCATTCCTGACCCCATCTTGCAAGTAAAAACCTTGAGAAGAGGGAGGGAGGGGGGTAAACACTGGGCTGCTTGCAGCGTGAGTGGGAAAAGCAGGGAGAAGGTTTTACGGCGGACTTAAAAACAACTAATAAAAAAATTAACTCGCATTCCTGACAAGCTGCTTGATTTTCAGAGAGGCAATACACAGGAGCACATAATATGTACTGTGAAACTCGCAAATAACATGCTGATAGCAAACATTAGTGTTCTCTACTGCTAATTTCAACACCAGTGCTTCCTTAGCTTCTAAGTTTTCAACCTGCTTATTGATGGCCTCTTGAAGGTGGTCAATAAATTGCATGTAATTCTCATTGGGACCCTGATTAATAGTTGCAAATAATTTGGCTGCTTTGTTGGTTTCAGGCACCTCTCTCATAGCTTGATATGCAAGGTCTGCTGACTGCCTCAGGATTTCAGAAACTAATTGCGCCTCCAATTGTGGTGCCTCTAATTAGTGTCTGTTCCAAGAGTTGGGGGATACCTGCCCCTTTCAATTAATCCCCATCGTTCTGTCCTAAATGATCTATAGCTGTTATATTGCATAGGTCTACTTTTGCTTGAGTCTTTCATGGTTCTTATCTGATTTCAGAGCAACTCACACACATACTCCTTTAACTTTCCAAGAAAATGCTGCAAACCCTCATCCTCTTCCGAGTCATCAGGTAACACGGACTTGAACGGTCAGAACAGTGCACATTCTCTCCAATACTTTCTAGCATCATAATTATTCATATAACCTGAGTTCCCAAGCGCATCCCCTTTCCCGACACAATCAGCATGACCGCATTGATGACTGTTGGATTCATTCGCTAATACCTGATCTGATATTTCACACAGTTCTTTTGCCCAGTTCTTATCCGGCGACTCCTTCTGCTCTCTCATGGAAGTTGGAGAGTTAAAAGGTGGTAAAAGCAGATACAAATTGGTAAAAAGACTTGTTTACAACTTTAGCATTCTCAGCTTTCACAGGTTCTTTGGGCAAGTTGTCTGATTCCAATCCTTTTGACTTGCTGTTCTCATCAGGGTTTGCTAATAGTTGTAGGAGGACACCCGCTCGGCATTTTTCCTCCCCCCCGCCCCGGACTGCTGAACAATCAGAGGTGTTGAAAGCACAGCAGGGGATGGAGTAGAGAAGGTATCAAAGACACGAACCGGGTAAGCTTCACAACGACTTTCAGGATTCTTATCAGGCTGCAACGCTACAAAAACTCCAGCAGCAGCAGACCGTTCAGCCTTAAAATCTTTTATAAGCTTCCATGTAGTTACTAATGATTTAGCTTCTTTAACATCTCCATTGCTGACCTTATTCCATAATTTCTGCCTTATATCGTCCCAAAGTTCAAGTTTAAAAGCCTTCTCGGTTTCTCCCAGGTAGCTGTTAATTCTACACCAAACTAACGGTCTACGTATGTTACTTTCTTCCTATTTAAGTCCTCTCACAGAAAGAATATGCAGGAGGAGCTTAACTACGGCTTGTTCTTCAGAAAATACATTTTGCTCCATAACTTCACTCTTCCCTCCTCCTGCCCTCAGCCGCTCACCTTTTCCGGTGATCCGTCGACGAATTTATCCCCGGGACATCCGTACGCCTCTGTCCAGTCTCCAGTCCAGGTGAACCGCCTCCGGCTGGGCCGCTCCAGGCTTTTCCCTGATTGTAGTGAGACGCCATTCAGAGTATCACGTCGGGGTCACCATTTTTTGGAACGATAAAGGACTCAGCATTCTGATTCAATGTGAATCACACAAAGCCATTTATTACAGAAACAAACCTCCTTATATATGCAACTGTTCTCTGATCATGCGTCCACGCTCCAAGCATGCATTTGCTAATTGGATATCATCTATGTTCACGAGCTGTCCACGTGCTGAAGTCTCACTGCTGACAGGTCTGTTGATTTACACCATGTTGGGGCCTTGTTATTTCGAAGATGCTTCTCTCCCACGGCAGGTCCTGTTTCCAGCCTTGAAATTCCTGGCTGGTTCGGTAACAAATCTCCATCTAACAGCAACCCCTCTACAGCGCTGGATGGCAGCACAGCCTTCTGGTGTGTCAGCCACTCCTCCCAGCTTAGTGTCATCAGCAAACCTGCTGATAGTACACTCAATTCTCTCATCTAAATTGTTAATGAATATATTGAATAATACTGGCCCCAATACTGACCCCTGAGGCACTCCACTAGATACTGGCCTCCAACTAGACTCCGCACCATTGACCACCACTCTCTGGCTTCTCTCCTTAAGCCAGTTTGCAATTCATCTCACTACTCTATTGTCCAGACCACACCTCCTCAATTTAGCTGTGAGGATGCTGTGAGAGACTGTATCAAACTCTTTGCTGAAGTCAAGGTAGACCACATCCACCACTCTGCCATCATCCATCCACCTTGTTACATTCTCATAAAAGGCTGTGAGGTTGGTCAAGCATGACTTACCCTTGGTAAAGCCATGCTGACTGCCCCTAATAACCCTCTTATCCTTGATATGCCTTGAGATGGCATCAAGGACAAGCTGTTCCATTACTCTCCCAGGGATGGAGGTGAGGCTGACCGGTCTATAATTACCCGGGTCCTCCTTCTTGCCCTTTTTGAAGACTGGAGTGACATTTGCTTTCCTCCAATCCTCGGGCACCTCTCTCGTTTCCCAAGACTTGGCAAAGATGATGGAGAGCGGTCCAGCAATTACTTCAGCCAGCTCCCTCAGCACCCACGGATGCATCCCATCTGGACACATGGATTTATGGATGTCCAGACTATTTAATAGCTCCCTAACCCAGTCCTCATCAACTAAAGCAAACTCCTCCATTGACCTGGCTTCATCCGGGGTCTCAGAGGTACAGGGCTCCCCAGGACAGCCTCCGACAGAGTAGACAGAGACAAAGAAGGCATTCAGTAATTCTGCCTTCTCTGTATCTTCTGTCACCAGGGCACCCACCCCATTCATCAGTGGGCCTACATTGCCTGTAGTATTAGTTTTATCTGCTATGTATTTGAAAACGCTCTTTTTGCTGTCCTTGACCCCTTTCACCAGGTTTAATTCTAAGGAGGCCTTGGTTATCCTAGCTGCCTTCCTACATCCTCTAACAGCAGCCTTATATTCCTCCCAAGTGGCCAGCCCCTGCTTCCATGGCGTGTATAAATTATTTCCTCGCATAATCGCGAGTGTGTTTTCCTCCTGTGCTTCCACATAAGCATGTGTAATATTCCGTGCACATTTGCAAGTGTATTTCTCCTTGCGGGATTGCGAGTGTATTATAAAGTAATCCTCGCAGAATCGGGAGTGTACACGTTTGTACTCAATACGAGTACGTGTATCCCTTTAAAATAATCCCACGTGTGTTCAGGCAAGTGTGTACTCTTCCCGGACTCAGGGACGGCTCTGGCATTGTTGTTGGTGAAGCCACGTGCATGCACACTGTGGACCTCCTGTTGTATTAGTTGCTGCCCCTTAATAATTTACTCAACTGATATCCGAACCTGTATTCCAGTCAGTTTGGAGAGCTAAAACCCCATCTTTCACCGGTCAATCTCCTGAACAATTTTACTGAATAAAAGATTGTTTTGGACCCTGTTGTCCCCTAACTAACTTTGGGGTTCCTCCATGACAGTCTCTGGCAGAGTAGACAGAGACAAAGAAGGCATTCAGTAACTCTGCCTTCTCTGTATCTTCTGTCACCAGGGCACCCACCTCGTTCATCAGTGAGCCTACGTTGCCTCTGGTGTTAGTTTTATCTATCTGCCACATATTTGAAAAAACTCTTTCTGTTGTCTTTGACCCCTCTCGCCAGGTTTAATTCTGAGGCCTTAGCTTTCCTAGTTGCCTCCCTATACCCTCTGACAACAGCCTTATATTCTCCCCAAGTGGCCAGCCCCTCCTTCCATGATCTATAAACTCTCCTCTTCCACTTGGGCTTACCCAGCAGCTCCCTGTTTAACCATGCTCCCTTCCTTGACTTCCTACGTGTCGGGATGCTCTGACCTTGAGCCCAGTAGAAGCAGTCCCTGAACACTAATCAACTATCTTGGGACCCTTTACCTTCAAGCAGCCTTGCCCATGGGATTTCCCCTAGCAATTGCTTGAAAAGGCCCAAGTTTGCCCTGCTGAAGTCCAGGGTTGCAATTCTGCTTGCTATTCTGTTCCTGCCACACAAGATCCTGAACTCTACCATTTCATGGTTGCTGCAACCCAGGCAGCCCTCAACCTTTACTGCTTCGACCAGACCCTCCTTGTTAGTGAGGATGAGATCCAGCATGCATCTCTCCTAGTTGGCTCCTCCACCATCTGCATGAGGAAGTTATCATCAGTGCGCTGGAGGAACCTCCTGGACTGTGTCTGGCTGGCTGAATGGTCCTTCCAGCAAACATCAGGGAAGTTAAAATCCCCCACCACAACCAGGGCCTGTGATTGTGAGGCTGCTCTCAGCTACCTGTAGAAGGCCTCATCAACTTCCTCACCCTGATCTGGTGGCCTGTAATAGACACCCACAACAGTATCACCCCTGCCATCCTGCCCCTTAATTTTCACCCATAGACTCTCAACTCGCCCCTCATCCGTGCCCGGACAATACTCAATACACTGTAGTTGCTCTCTCACGTAAAGAGCAACTCCACCACCACGCCTGACTGGCCTGTCTTTCCTGAAAAGGACATAGCCATCCATGACCACATTGCAGTCATGTGTGCTGTCCCACCATGTCTCCATAATTGCCACCAGGTCATAGTCTCCTGCCCAACCACAGGTTTCTAACTCATCCTGCTTATTCCCCATACTGCACGCATCGGTATACAGGCATTTCAGAGACTGAATTGAGCACACCGATTTCACCCTAGGGGTATGGGAGGCCTCCAGTTCCTGTTTGCTGTGGAGTCCAGACCAGGACTTTCCAGGTGCCTTCTCTGTAGCTGCTGGAGCAATGCTGGCTCCGCCATGGGCAGCACTGCGCCGCCCTGGGACATTCAGGATTGAATTTGTACATTTTGAATTGTTTTCTTTATTTATTAGTAGCATTAGTAAAGATTTTTTAACTTTTTCCAACATGCAAGTCTCTCTCCCTTTTCCTCCTATTGCCTTTCCTTGTTGGGGAGGGTTGGGGGTAACAGAGAGCATCTACTGTGGTTTACTGATGCCCTGTAGTAAATTATGCCAGATCTATTGGCCCCCATGTGGGGCTTGAAAACGCTAAAATTTGACACTAAAAAGGGGCAAAATGTGGAGATTTTGGTGTTTTTAATACTGTGGCGCAGATTCAATTTTTTGGCATGGTGCCAGCTCATAGGGTTGAGATGTTCACAGGTCTGTGTGCTTTAGACATCATCTAGTAGTATTAAAGTAGATTGAATTACATTGGTTTAAAGATGCTGTGGCATAAGTTGTATCAATTAGTCTCTACACTGTGTTCTGCACTACCTTATTTGTGCTGGTCATATTTCACTAATAGTTTTGTGCATTCTATTACATCTGGAAACTGGATGGTGGTGATGATTTTACTTTGTGGTTTGGCACTGGTTTATTTTATTATACTCCAGCCGATAATGAATTGATATTCATTACTGTTGTATCTAGAGAAACTTCCAGTAGAGATTAAAGAGAAATATACCTACCTTTGTTTCAATTCGATAAGCCAATCTATAGAAAAACTGACTAATAATACCTTTCCTTTTACGTTAGGACAGATTACAGATGTTTTTGAGAGCTTTGAATATCCTTGGAGTTTTGACCGTACTTTGTTGGTATTGTCAGGTTTGCTGAATGTGTGTCAGTTCATGCTAGTGATAAGAGAGATGAGGTTAAATAAGAGGATTGCATTTTTTCTAACTCCTGAGACTTATGTTGTGTTTGCTCAAGCCTCGGCAACAGGCATGGCTATGGCTGCTGCCCGCCCCAAATGGAGCAAGGCAGCGAAAGCTACCGTTACAGTACCCGTAACCCCCCTGACAGCCTCAGCAAGTGACAAAGCATCTCCAGCTCCTACACAGAGCAAAGCAGCTAAGGCTGTAAACCCCCCCGACTGCCGCTTCTCCAGTCTCAAAGACTGACAAGGCAGCTACTCTACCCCCCCACACTGTGCACTGCTGCTGCTGCAACCACAACAGCCACTGTAATTATGTCAATACTGGTGACAGTAATTTTCTGGAAATAAATCGAGATATGGTGAGCCCATGTTGGCATCAGTTGCTGGTGTTAAGAGAGTCGCAAGAAGGACTGCTCATGCTGCAGATGATGGCCAAGGGGCATAATCACCCCAAGAGGCATCCTCATCAACACAAGGAGGAGAGGAAGTGACCAATCAATCCTTTTCTCCAAGTGAGCAGAAAGATATGCGAAAAGACTTCAGTTGTCATGAAGGCGAGAATGTTGTAACCTGGCTACTCCAGTGCTGGGATAATGGAGCTGATGGTCTGGAACTAGAAGGTGGGAAAGTCAAGCAGCTGGGATCTCTGTCAAGGGATGCCACCCTTGATAGGGCAATTTCAAGAGAGAATGACCCCTCCACCCTCTGGAGTAGACTCCTGACAGCCATGAAGGCAAGGTTTCCCTTTAAGGAAGATGTTATATGTAATCCAGGGAAATGGTATACTATGGGAGAGACGTATCCAGTTCCTGAGAGAATTAGCTGTGTGGGAGATCTATTTTGAGCCAAACAGCCAAAAGGGGACAGACCCAGAAAGAATCCTTTGTACACGACCTTTGTGACACAGGTTTGTACAAAGCGCACCACTGGCATATGCTAAGTCATTGGCATCAATGATCTGGTCAGCTGCAGCTCAACAAAACATTGCTGAAGTGATTAAGCAGCTTCAGGACTTTGAGGACAGCCTTGCTAGCTCTTTATGAGGTTGTGCCTTGACTGTGGAGAAACTGTGTGAAAAATCTGATGACTGGTTTGAAAAGCTGTTGAACGAAATCATAGCACTCAGAGAAGACAAGTTCCATTCACAACCTGTACAAACCTATGTTTCAACTATTAGGAGAAGGTGTTTTCAGTCTCAAGAGAGAGGACAGAAGAAATACACAAAAAGAGGCACACTGTGGTTTTTCATACGTGACCAGGGAGAAAACATGAGGAGATGGGATGGAAGACCTACCTCAGAACTTCAGGAATAAGTACGTGGGTTAAAAGGGAAAAATACTAGGAAAATGGCTGCTCCAGTTTCCAGAAGGGGTAGAAGAGATTCTGATCCTCTTGAAGGAACCTCTAATTCATACCCAGAGACTGTGCATAACACAAATTAGAGGGGTCCTGCCTCCAGCCAAGCGGAGGAAAGGGACAACAGAGTTTATTGGACTGTGCAGATACAATGGCCTGGTACAACAGAACCCCAAGAGTACAAAGCTTTGGTAGACACTGGTGCTCAATGCATGATAATCCCCTCAAACTGTAAAGGAACACAATCCATCAGTATTTCTGGAGTGACTGAGGGATCCCAGGAACTGACTGCAGTAGAGGCTGAAATGAACCTAAGTGGAAAAAACTGGCAAAAGCATCCCATTGTGACTGGTCCAGATGCTCCATGTATCCTTGGCATAGACTACCTCAGGAGAGGGTATTTTAAGGACCCAAAAGGGTATTGGTGGGCATTTGGTATAGCAGCTGTGGACACTGAGAATATTGAACAGCTGTCTACTTTGCCTGGTCTCTCAGAGGACCCTTCTGCTGTAGGACTGCTGATGTTTGACGATCAGCAGGTGCCAATTGCTACCACGACGGTGCATCGCCGGCAATATCGCACCAATCGAGACTCTTTGATTCCTATCCAGAAGTTGATTCGTCAACTGACGAGCCAGGGTGTGATCAGTAAGATTCACTCACTTTTTAACAGCCCAATTTGGCCAATGCGTAAGTCTAGTGGAGAGTGGAGACTAACTGTAGACTATCGTGGCCTGAATGAAGTTACGCCACCATTGAGTGCTGCTGTGCCTGACATGTTAGAACTTCAATTTGAACTGGAGTCAAAGGCAGCTAAGTGGTATGACATAATTGACATTGCTAATGCATTTTTCTCTATTCCCTTAGCAGCAGAGTGCAAGCCGCAGTTTGCTTTCACCTGGAGGGGCATCCAGTACACATGGAGTCGCTTGCCCCAGGGATGGAAACACAGTCCTACCATCTGCTATGGACTGATCCAGACCACGCTGGAACAAGGTAAAGCTCCAGAACACTTGCAATATATTGACGACATCATTGTATGGGGCGACACAGAGAAAGAAGTCTTTGAGAAAGGTGTATGAATAATTCATATTCTTTTGGATGCTGGTTTTGCCATAAAATGAAGCAAGGTCAAGGGACCTGCACGAGAGATCCAGTTTTTAGGAACACTAACACATCAATAACCCTCGTGTCTTTTCTGCCACACTGCTCTCCATTTGCAAACCTCCACTGAGATGGCAGACAGAAGGGCCTTGCTAGCACCCAATCCCTCAAACATTGGGTTTGTCTCTACTGTACTTGGCTTTCTCCCCTTCCCCCTTCAAATCTAGGTTAAAGCTCTTTCAATGAGCCCTGCTAACTCCTGTCCAAGGATCCTTTCCCCCTTTGAGACAGGTGCAACCTACTTGTCTCCAGCAGGCTAGGTGTCATATAAACATGATCAAAAAGCCCAAATTTTTACTCCTGACACCAGTCCTGCAGACAGGTAATGATCTGCTGGGTCTTTTTGTATCTTCTGTGCTTGTAAATATCCCAAGGATGGGTATCAAGAGGATGGGACCAGACTCTTTTCAGTGGTTCCCAAGAATAGGATGAGGGGCAATGGGCAGAGGCTGAAGCATTGGAGGTTCCATGTAAACATGAAGAGAAACTTATTTACTTTGAGGGTCACAGAGCACTGGAACAGGCTGTCCAGAGAGGTTGTGGAGTCTCCTCTGGAGACATTAAAAAACCACCTGGACGCATTTCTGTGTGATCTGCTCTAGGTGAACCTGCTTTAGCAGATGGGTTGGACTAGACAATCTCCAGAGGTCCCTTCCAACTCCAACCATTCTGTGATTCCCTCATGATTCCGTGCAACTGGGTGGACAGAGGAGAACACTACTTGTGTTTATTGTTAGTAAAGCTTTTTTTTTTTTTTTAAACTTTCCAACTTGTCTCTCTCCCTTTTCTTCCTCTTCCTTAGTGGGGAGGGCAGGGGTTAATAGAGAGCATCTGCCACACTTTGTTGCCCTGCAGTAAACAGTGACACAAGTCCTGCCTGATCAACCTATTGACCTTGATGGAGTGAGTACATCAGTGGACAAAGGAAGGGCTATGGATGTCATTTATCTTGACTTCTGTAAAGCCTTTGACATGGTCCCACACAACATCCTTCCCTCTAAATTGGAGAGATATGGATTTGATGGGTGAACTGTTCAGTGGATGAGGAGTTGACTGGATATTCACATCCAGGGGGTAGTGGTTAATGGCTCAGTGTCTGGATGGACACTGGTTACAAGTCTGTACTGGGACCAGTACTATTTAATATCTTCATCAGTGACATAGACAGCGGGATTGCATGCAGCCTCGGCAAGTTTGTGGAGTACACCAAGCTGAGTGGTGCCGTTGACACACCTGAGGGATGGGATGCCATCTACAGGGACCTGGGCAAGCTTCAGAAGTGGGCCCATGCAAACCTCATGAGGTTCAACAAGGCTAAGTGCAAGGTCATGTACCTGGGTCAGGGCAACCCCCGGTATCAATACAGGTTGATGAATGAAGGGATTGAGAGCAGCCCTGCAGAGAAGGACTTGGGGGTACTGGTGGATGAAAGATTGGACATGAGCCAGCAATGTGCACTTGCAGCCCAGAAGGGCTATTGTATCTTGGACTGCATCAAAAGAAGCGTGGCCAGCAGGTTGAGGGAGATGATTCTGTCCCTCTGCTCTGGTGAGACCCCACCTCAAGTACTGCATCATTACTTATTACAGGAAAGATATGGACCTGTTGGAGAGGGTCCAGAGGAGGGCCACAAAAATGATCAGAGGGATGGAACACCTCTCCTATGAGAACAGGTTGAGAGAGATGGGGTTGTTCAGCCTCGAAAAGAGAAGGCTCCAGGGAGACCTTATTGAGGCCTTTCAGTACTTAAAAGCGGCCTGTTACAATAAGACAAAGGGTAATGGTTTTAAACTAAAGAAGGGGAGATTCAGGCTAGACATGAGGAAGAATTTTTTTACAATGGGGGTGGTAAAACACTGGAACGGGTTACCCAGAGAGGCGGTAGGTGCCCCATCCCTGGAGACATTCAAGGCTGGGCTGGACAGGGCTCTGAGTAACTTGATCTAGTTGAAGATGTTCTTGCAGTAGGGTTGGACTAGATGACCTTTGATGGTCCTTTCCAATCTAAACTATTCTATGATTTTATGATCTATAGGATCAACCTCTAGAGAACTTGAATCTAACCGTTTTCACTAATGGATTTTCATACTATGTGATTGGAAAATGACACACGGGCTATGCAATGGTGAGAAAGTACTTGAAGAAGAACCTCTACAACTCCCAGTGAGTGCCCAATCAGCGGGTAAGTATTTATACCGACTTTAAATATGCCTTCAGATTGTGTCATGCAACAAGTATGCTATGGAAAGAATAGGATTCCTTAACACAGCAGAAAATAAATATTTCTGAAGGAACTGGAATCCAAATGTTGTTTGAAGCTATTAAGCTTTCAAGGGAAATCACAGCAGTATACTGTACTAAACAACACTTATAAAATTTTAGATATACAGTGACAGTTACATGTTCTATATCATCTGCAGTCCTCAGAACAGGTAGAAAGAATGAACAGGACTCCTAAAAATAAAATGGCTTGAACATGTAGCCAAGTGGGTTTGAAATAGATAAAGTTTTTAAAAATAGTGCTATGGGAATAAAGGCCGCTGTTAGAGGACGTAGGAAGACAGCTAGGATAGCCAAGGCCTCCTTAGAATTACAGCTGGCGAGAGGGGTCAAGAACAGCAAAAAGAACTTTTTCAAATACATAGCAGATAAAACTAATACCAGAGACAATGTAGGCCCACTGATGAATGGAGTGGGTGCCCTGGTGGCAGAAGATACAGAGAAGGCAGAATTACTGAATGCCTTCTTTGTCTCTGTCTACTCCGCTGGAGGCTGTCGTGGGGGACCCTGTACCCCTGAGACCCCGGATGAAGCCAGGTCAATGGAGGAGTTTGCTTTAGTCGATGAGGACTGGGTTAGGGAGCAATTAAATAGTCTGGACATCCATAAATCCATGGGTCCAGATGGGATGCATCCGCGGGTGCTGAGGGAGCTGGCTGAAGTAATTGCTGGACCGCTCTCCATCATTTTTGCCAAGTCTTGGGAAACGGGTGAGGTGCCCGAGGATTGGAGGAAAGCAAGTGTCACTCCAGTCTTCAAAAAGGGCAAGAAGGAGGACCCGGGTAATTATAGACCGGTCAGCCTCACCTCTGTCCCTGGGAAAGTAATGGAACAGCTTGTCCTTGGTGTCATCTCAAGGCATATCAGGGATAAGAGGGTCATTAGGGGCAGTCAGCACGGCTTTACCAAGGGTAGGTCATGCTTGACCAACCTCATAGCCTTTTATGAGAATGTAACAAGGTGGATGGATGATGGCAGAGCGGTGGATGTGGTCTACCCTGACTTCAGTAAAGCCTTTGACACAGTCTCTCACAGCATCCTCACAGCTAAATTGAGGAGGTGTGGTCTAGACACTAGAGTAGTGAGGTGGGTTGCAAACTGGCTTAAAGAGAGAAGCCAGAGAGTGGTGGTCAATGGTGCGGAGTCTAGTTGGAGGCCAGTATCTAGTGGAGTGCCTCAGGGGTCAGTACTGGGGCCAATATTATTCAATATATTCATTAACGATTTGGACGAGGGAATTGAGTGTACTATCAGCAAGTTTGCTGATGACACTAAGCTGGGAGGAGTGGCTGACACGCCAGAAGGCTGTGCTGCCATCCAGCGGGATCTGGACAGGCTGGAGAGTTGGGCGGGGAATAACCTGATGAAATTTAACAAGGGAAAGTGTAGAGTCCTGCATCTGGGCAGGAACAAGTCCAGGTTCCAGTATAGGTTGGGAAATTACATATTAGAGAGCAGTGTAGGGGAAAGGGACCTGGGGGTCCTGGTGGACAGCAGGATGACCATGAGCCAGCACTGTGCCCTTGTGGCCAGGAAGGCCAATGGCATCCTGGGGTGTATTACAAGGGGAGTGGTCAGTAGATCGAGAGAGGTCCTCCTTCCCCTCTACTCCGCCCTGGTGAGACCCCATCTGGAATATTGTGTCCAGTTCTGGGCCCCTCAGTTCAAGAAGGACAGGGAACTGCTGGAGAGGGTCCAGCGTAGGGCAACAAAGATGATTAAGGGAGTGGAGCACCTCCCTTATGAAGAAAGGCTGAGAGAGCTGGGTCTCTTTAGTTTGGAGAAGAGGAGACTGAGGGGTGACTTTATTAATGTTTATAAATATATAAAGGGTGAGTGCCGTGAGAATGGAGCCAGGCTCTTCTCAGTGGCAAACAATGATAGGACAAGGAGTAATGGGATCAAGCTGGAACACAAGAAGTTCCACTTAAATTTGAGAAGACATTCAAGGCCCGCCTGGACATGTTCCTGTGCGACCTCACCTAGGCGTTCCTGCTCCAGCAGGGGGATTGGACTATATGATCTTTCGAGGTCCCTTCCAATCCCAAACATACTGTGATACTGTGATACTGTGATATTAGAAATACCCCTCAACAACCTCTAGGGTTGTCACTAGCAGAAACAGTGTTTAGCAGACATTTAGCTGTATCTGGGACTTTTGTCCCACTAGGACTAAACTCTTAAATGAATGGTTGATCCAGTATGTTTTATATATGCAACAAGACGTTGAAGGAAAAAGAAGTATGCTCAGTGGTATCAACCCACACCACTTGAAATATAGTTACGTGGCAGAAAGCCTGGGGAAGAAGTGTTAATTAAGGTGTTTTCACAAAAATCCAAATTATAACCTCGAAGGGAGTGGCCATATATTGTCCTACTATGTTCTTATTTTGTTGTTGTTTTCTTATTTTAAGTTTTAGGAAGAGAAAATTGGATACACCATTCTCATGTCAAGCAGGTCATGAATAGCCAACCAGCTAACGAATGACTATATTTGGAAGAATCCATACACTGAAAAGACTAAGTGGTAAATCTCACTACTCTTGGTGCTTTTAACCATGATGACCACTGCAGCATGACTAAGTATAAAATCGATGGGTAACCCACTGTAGTACAAAGTTAACAGGACTAAAGGGGAGGTAGTTCATAGATTTTTATGGGGCAGGTATCTAAACTCCTGAAAACCCCCTGGAACTCTACTCCTATATATTGGAAAGGGATGTGTTTGTATAAGAACCCTTTGCGATTTTTTATCCATAGATAACATCACTGTAGAGACAAATAATCATTAAAATACTTGTGCTTGTGGCTTTGCTGACATTGTAGGATGTGGTTTCAGTTATCCAGTTTCCATTATGTCTTATCAACTGTTACAGTCCAATTATACCTTAGTTCCTACTTCCTATCCCCATTAGAATGAATCCTGCATTGGTGAGGAAACTACAAAGACATAATGACTTGTATCAACTGTTAGAAAATGTCTGAAACAATGTACAAAAGACCCTAATTACCATCCATCATGATGTGGAAGAAATACATCGCATCACAGAAAGGGTAAAAAAGGATGGAGAACCCTAATGGTGGGAAACTTTTTTGGGTGGTCACCAACCACTACGGGATACTCCACCCAGTAGTAATTTTGTTAGCTCTGGTTACCCTGCTCAAGAGAGATGACTATTGTGGATGGAGTGAGAGGGATGCACTTCACTCGTAAGAGAGAAGCAACAATAAATTTTTTGATAGTGAGGTAACAAAGTTGGGGACTACGGTGGGTCCATGGATTCCCTGACGGAGGGCATGGGAACAGAAATTAGCCTTGAAGATATGAAGGCCTACCCGTGAGAAAGATGGGAGTAAAGGAATATCTGGAGATGTTAAGGATGTACCTGTGAGAGAGAAGGGAGTAAAAGAGTAACATTGATGATAGCAAAATTAGTCAATGAGATGTTACTGCTGTAACTTGTAACCAATAGTGAAGAGACACACGAATTGTTAAAATTGCATGAAAATGCACTTGTGGCAATAAATGGTATCTACTACTTTCATCCTGGAAGAACTTGGTCTATGTCATTTGTCCGTCTCAACCAAGACATATGGTGACCCCAACGTGATCCTGCATGAAGAGGATTTCGCATGAAGAAGAGACAACGGTGAAGCTGTGACAGCCAAAGACAAACTGGGGAGACAGAGCCCGGTACAGCTGAAGATCCAGATCCTTGAAAAGACACCACGCCAAGAGCTGGTGAGCTACCGGGAATGGGGAGGGGGTGGAACTTATCTAAAGAAGAGGGTATTATATTATCTACATGGAAATTGCTTCTGAAGAAGCAGGGTATTAGCCTTCTGGAATTGACTTTACGAAGGATGTTACTATGGGGCAAAGCAGTACTGAAAGATCCAAAGAAACAACTGAACTGTTAACAACATGGCACTTGTTGCTGGAGACTTTGAGAGGATTAAAAGAGCAACAGGAACACGCAGAGACAGTAGAGAGGGGTGGCTTCCCTGGACTAGATTTGGAAAAAAAAAAAAGTGCACTGTTCCAAACCCTGAACCCCCCTGTTACTGATGATTCTCCAGCACCGTTCAAGTCCGCGTTATCTGATGACTCGGATGAGGATGAGGGTCTGCAGCATTTGCTTTAAAAGTTAAAAGGAAAAGGAGTATATGTACGTGTTTCCCCGAGATCAGATAAAAACCATGAAAGACTCAAAGCAAAATTTGACGTATGCAATGTAACAGCTATAGATCATTTAGGACGGAACGATGGGGATTCATTGAAATGGGCGGGTATCCCCCAACTCTTAGAAGATACACTAATTGGCACACCAGAATTACAGGCGCTATTAGTTTCTGAAATCCTGAGGCAGTCAACAGACCTTGCATATCAAGCTATGATAGAGGTGCCTGAAACCAACATAGCAGCCAAATAATTTACAACTATTAATCAGGGTCCCAATGAGAATTACATGCAATTTATTGACCATCTTCAAGAGGCCATCAATAAGCAGGTTGAAAACTTAGAAGCTAAGGACGCACTAGTGTTCAAATTAGCAGTAGAGAACACTAATGTTTGCTATCAATGTGTTATCTGTGAGTTTTACAGTACATATTACATGCTGCTGTGTATTGCCTCTCTGAAAATCAAGCAGGTTGTCAGGAATGTGAGTTTATTGTTTTACTGGATGTTGTTACATTTCTTTCTTTGTGGTATGGTTTCTGTAAGTGCACCATAAACCTTCTCCCCGCTTTTCCCACTTGCGCTGCAAGCAGCTCTGTATTTCCCCCTCCTCCCTCCCTCTTCTCATGGTTTTTACTTATGAGATGGGGTCGGAAATGACTGTTTTCAGTTGTGTTCCTAAGAAATCGGTATTGGGAGGTGTTTTAAAACATAGGAAAGCACTTGGAAATATGAGGAAGGAAGATCTTGTGAAATTAATGTAATTAATGGTGGCTGCTGTATAAGTTAGATGATTGGGAAAAGTGTCTGGAGAATGGAATCTTGAAGTACAACACTTCGTTGCAATTAATATTGTTCTTAAAGAGAGAAGAACAAGACAAAAATAAATCTTTACAAGAGATCATTGAATCATTTCAGACAGTTTTACAGGTGGAACGGTTTGAACTTCAACAAGCTGAGAGAGAGTTTGATAACACAGGAGTTACAGAAAAGATGCAGAAGTCTGCAAGATGCTTTTCATTATGTACCTGCTTTCTATGTAGGTATCTATTTAAATGTATTACAGTTTCATAATTCTTTGCCTGTTATATGGTACAGTAAGTTCATAGACTGTTAAATCAAGAGAATCCATGGACTCAAAATGTACATTTTGTGATAATACAGAAGACTATGCATAATTTAGCTCTTTGCTGCGTGAATGTGATGATAAGATTTTGCGTGTGATAGCTATTACTTTTCTTTCTAGCATGCTAGCTTTATTCCAGCATCCAGACTTGCGCAACTCTGTGCTGAGCTGTGTCTCATCTCGGCATACTTGTCCTGGTTTAGTTAAAAAACAAGTTTCCTTTTAGTGAATTTGCCTGTCAGCTAAAGCCTTCATATCAGCTGCAGTTTCCTGGAAAACCAGATACATATTTTGGTAAACATAGCAATGGAATGCAAAGTTATGATAACAACTGATGCATATCTCGCGAGAGGGGCAACGAGAAACAGGTGACCAAGGAACTGACCAACGGTGTATAACATCCCATTCACGTGAATATTTCATAAAAAAGTGGGAGATCACGAGGATCACGTCTTTTTTTCCTTCTTTTCCTTTTTCCTTATAGCCGACATCAGAAGAGGACCTTGCTAGTTGTCCCTGCGAACTGAGGCCTAGTGAGAGACTGAATCCAACAGAGTCCAATCCAGGACTTTGGGTGCCGACTCTGCAGTTGCTGAGACTTTCAAGATTGGTTTTGTATATTTTGTATTATTTTCTCTATTCTTATTAGTAGCATTAGTAAAACATCTTTAATTTTTCCAACTCTCTTCTCTCTGTCCTTCTTTTCCTCCCGATCACCTGTCCTTAGTGGGAAGGGGGGAGAGGGAGGGGAGAAAGGGGGAAGTGGGGGGAGGAGAGTAGGTTAACAATACCTCTCCCAGAGTTTTATTGTCATCCCGCAATCTAAACCCTCAACAGATAATTGGTGCCCAACATGGGGCAAGAGAAAGGGGTAAATTTGGAGATTTTTGGCTTTTCTACTGCTCTGACATACCTTTCAATTTTCTTGGCATGGTGCTAACTCAGAGAGTTGTGAGACTCGCGAGTCTGTGTGCTTCAGACATTATCTAGTGGTATTAAGGCAGAGTGAATTACACTGGTTTAAAAACGTTGTGGAATAAGATATATCAGTTATTTTCTACATTGTGTTCGGTGATACCATACTTGTGCTGGGCATTCTTTCTGAATCGAAGTATTAATTATATAACAACAAGAAACTGGACGATAGTTATGATGATACTGTGTGGTTTGGCACTGGTTTATTTCATTATACCGCAACCGCTAATGAATTTCTACTCGTTTCTGCTTTACCTTGAAAAACCTCCAGGAGAGATAAAGCAAAAAACAGCTATGTGTTTGCTAATTGGTCAAGCGAATCTTTAGAAATGCTGACTAACAATACTTTTGCTTTCTTGCTAGGAGAGTTTACAAATGTTTTAGAGAGCTTTGAATATCCTTGGAGCTTTGATAGAACTGTGATGGTGTTATTTGGTTTGCTGAATGTGTGTCAGTTTGTGTTACTGTTAAGAGAAATGAGGTTCAATAGGAGTTTTGCGTCTCTTTTTAGTCCTGAGATATGCGGTGTGTCTTCGGAAGCTTTAGCAAAAAACACTCCTAGCCACTGGAGAAAAAACAAAACAGTGAAAGCTGCTGCTGCAGCCACTGCTCCCCCCCATCACAGACACTGCTGCTTCGCAGGCCCAAGCTCCATCTCATCCGCATAGCTCCTCTGCCAAGATCGCTGCAGATAATGTTACTTCTCCAGCCTCAAAGCCTAACAAGGCAGCCCCTCCTTCCTCACACACTGGGCACTGTTGCTGCTGTAACCATAACAATCACTATGATTATGCCCATGCCAGTGACAGTCATTCATACTCTGGAAATGAATCAGATGATGGTGAGCCCATATCAGCATCAGTTGCCAGTTGTAAGAAAGTCACTAGAAAGACTCCTTGTGCAGCAGGTGATGGCACAGGGGCCACAGGGCCAACATCAACCCAAGGGGCATCACCAGCGCAGGGAGGAGATGAAGTGACCACCACTTGGTCCTTTTCTCCAGGTGAGCTTAGAGATCTGCGAAAGACTTCAGTCATCGTGAAAGCGAGAATATTGTAACCTGGCTGCTCCGATGCTGGGATAATGCGGAAGAAACAATTGAATTGGAAGGTGGTGAAGCTAGGCAGCTGGGATGTCTGTCAAAAGATTCCACCATTGATAGGGCAATTTCAAGAGAGCCTAACGCCACTACCCTCTGGACCCGACTCCTGGCAGCTATGAAAGTAAGATTTCCCTACAAGGAAGATTGTATATGCACATTAGGGAAATGGAACACTATGGAGGGAGGTATCCAGTTCCTGAGAGAATTAGCTGTGTGAGAGATCATCTCTTTTGGACCAAAGATGGGACAGACCCAGATAGAATTATTTGTACAAGACCTCTGTGGCGCAGATTTGTACAAAGTGCACCACCTGCATATGCTAAGTCATTGGCAGCAATGCTCTGGTCAGCTGAAGGTAATCAAAGGATTTCTCATGTGATTGAGTAGCTCTGGGACTTTGGGAACAACCTTGCTGGTTCTCTATGGGCTTGTGTCTCTGCTGTGGAGAAATTGTGTGAAAAATTTGATGACCGGTTTGAAAAGCTGTTGCAAGAGATCAAAGAACTCAGAGAAGACAGGTGCCATTAATGACTTGTATGAACCTATGTTTCAACTATTAGGAGAAGGACTTTTCAATCTCAAGAGAGAAGACAGAGGCAGTCCACAAAAAGAGGTTCACTGTGGTTCTTCCTACGTGAGCAGGGAGAAAACATGAGTAGGTGGCATAGAAGGCCTACCTCAGAAATTCAAGAACGAGTACATCAGTTAAAAGGAAAAACTCCTAGGAAAATGGCTGCTCCAGTTTACAAAAAGGGGCAGAAAAGATTCTGATGCTCTTGAAGGGACCTCTAATTCACACCCAGAGACTGTGCAAAACAGGAATTAGAGGTGCCCTGCCTCCAACCAGGTGGAAGAAAGGGATAACAGAGTCTATTGAACTGTACAAATACGCTGGCCTGGTATAACACACCCCCAGGAGTACAAAGCTTTAGTGGACATTAGTTCTCAGTGCACAATAATTCCTTCTAATTATAAAGGAACGCAATCCATCAATATTGTTGGAGTGACTGAGGGATCCCAGGAACTGACTGTTGTAGAGGCTGAAATGAGCCTAAACTGGAAAAACTGGCAAAAGCATCCCATTGTGACTGGTCCAGATGCTCCGTGCATCCTTGGTATAGACTACCTCAGGAGAGGGTATTTTAAGGACTCAAAAAGGTATAGGTGGGCATTTGGTATAGCAGCTGTGGACACTGAGAAAATTGAACAGCTGTCTGATTTGCCTGGTCTTTCAGATGACCCTTCTGTTGTAGGACTGCTGATGGTTGACGATCAGCAGGTGCCAATTGCTACCACGACGGTGCATTGCAGGCAGTATCGCACCAATCGAGATTCCTATCCAGAGGTTGATACATCAATTGGAAAGCCAGGGTGTGATCAGTAAGACTCGCTCATCTTTTAACAGCCCAATTTGGCCAGTGCGTAAATCTAGTGATGAGTGGAGACTAACTGTAGACTGTCGTGGCCTGAATGAAGTTACGCCACCACTGAGTGCTTCTGTGCCTGACATGCTAGAACTGCAATTTGAACTGGAGTCAAAGGCAGCTAAATGGTATGCTACAATTGACATTGCTAATGCATTTTTCTCTATTCCTGTAGCAGCAGAGTGCAGGCCGCAGTTTGCTTTCACCTGGAGGGGCATCCAGTATACATGGAATTGCTTGCCCCAGGGGTGGAAACACAGTCCTACCATCTGCCATGGTCTGATCCAGAACACGCTGGAACAAGGTAAAGCTCCAGAACACTTGCAATATATTGATGACATCATTGCATGGGGCAACACAGCGAAAGAAGTCTTCGAGAAAGGTGAGAGAATAATTCAGATTCTTTTGGATGCTGGTTTTGCCATAAAACGAAGCAAGGTCAAGGGACCTGCACGAGAGATCCAGTTTTTAGGAATAAAATGGCAAGATGGCCGTCGTCAGATCCCAATGGATGTGATCAACAAAATTGCAGCAATGTCTCCACCTACTAATAAAAAGGAGACACAGACTTTCCTGGGCATTGTAGGTTTTTGGAGAATGCATATTCCTGACTACAGTCACATTGTGAGCCCTCCAATTTGAGTGGGGCCAGGAAAAACTACAAGCCTTTGAACAAATTAAGTGTGAGATAACTCATGCGGTGGCCCTTGGACCAGTTCGGACTGGACTAGATGTTAAAAATGTGCTCTACACCGCAGCCGGAGATAATGGTCCTACCTGGAACCTCTGGCAGAAAGCACCAGGAGAAACACGAGGCCGACCCTTAAGTTTTTGGAGTCGAGGATACAAAGGATCTGAGGCCAGCTATACTCCAACTGGAAAAGAGATACTAGCAGCATATGAAGGAGTTCGAGCTGCTTCAGAAGTTATCGGTACTGAAGCACAACTCCTAGCAATTCAACTGCCGGTGCTGAGCTGGATGTTCAAAGGGACGGTTCCGTCTACACATCATGCAACCGAAGTTACATGGAGTAAATGGATTGCACTGATCACGCAACGAGCTTGAACTGGAAATCCCAATCGCCCAGGGATCTTAGAAGTGATTACAGACTGGCCAGAAAGCAAAGACTTTGGGATGTCTCCAGATGAGGAGGAAGTAACATGTGCTGGAGAAGCACCACCATATAATACACTTTCAGAGACTGATAAGCAGTATGCACTGTTCACAGATGGATCCTGTCGTCTTGTAGGAAAACATCGAAGGTGGAAAGCTGCTATGTGGAGTCCCACACGACAAGTTACAGAAGCCACTGAAGGACAAGGTGAATCTAGTCAATTTGCAGAAGTGAAAGCCATCCAGCTGGCTTTGGACATTGCTGAACGAGAGAAGTGGCCAGTACTTCATCTCTATACTGACTCATGGATGGTAGCAAATGCCTTGTGGGGGTGGCTACAGCAATGGAAGAAAAGCAACTGGCAGCGCAGAGGTAAACCCATTTGGACTGCCACACTGTGGCAAGACATTGCTGCTCAGCTAGAGAGCCTGCCTGCCAAAGTTCGTCATGTAGATGCTCATGTGCCTAAAGTCGAGCCACTGAGGAACATCTAAACAACCAACAAGCAGATCAAACTGCCAAGATTCAAGTAACTGAGGTGGACTTGGACTGGCAACGTAAAGGTGAACTTTTCTTAGCTCGATGGGCCCATGATGCTTCAGGGCATCAAGGTAGAGATGCAACACAGAAATGGGAGCGTGATGGTGGGGTGGACTTAACTATGGACACTATTTCACAGGTTATTCATGAATGTGAAACTTGTGCTGAAATCAAACAAGTGAAACGGTTAAAGCCTGTATGGTATGGGAGGTGATGGTTAAAGTATAAGTATGGAGAAGCTTGGCAGATTGATTATATTACACTTCCACAAACACGTCAAGGTAAGCGTTATGTACTTACAATGGTGGAAGCAGCCACTGGATGGTTGGAAACATATGCCGTACCTCATGCTACAGCCCAAAATACTATCTTGGGCCTTGAAAAGCAAGTCTTTTGGTGTCATGGTACGCCAGAAAGAATTGAATCAGACAATGGTACTCATTTCAAAAACAGTATTATAGACAATTGGGCCAAAGAACATGGTATTGAGTGGGTATATCAGATTCCATATCATGCACCAGCCTCTAGGAAAATTGAAAGGTACAATGGTTTGTTAAAAACTACACTAAAGGCACTTCTTGGTGGTGGAACCTTTAAAAACTGGGATTCACATTTAGCAAAAGCCACTTGGTTGGTCAACACTAGAGGATAAACCAATCGAGCCGGGCCTGCTCAATCAGAAATTCTTCGTACTCTGGAAGGAGAGAAAGTCCCTGTAGTACACATTAAAAATATGTTAGGAAAGGCAGTCTGGGTTACTCCTGCCTCAGGCAAAGGCAAGCCCATTCGTGGGATTGTTTTTGCCCAGGGACCTGGCAGCACCTGGTGGGTGATGCTTAAGGATGGAGAAGTTCGGTGTGTACCTCAAGGGGATTTGATTTTAGGTGAAAATATGCAATGCTGAACTGTATGATGTGAATTACCGCACTAACAATGTTTAATAAGTGTCTTTCAGATCAAGACAATGGTGATGAAACCAGAGCTACCTTCTTCGAGTGGCGCCTGACAAGTTTTTCGAAGTTGATGTCTTTAACCCACAAACAGTGGTCATGAGATGCACTTGTACCATCTTTCCTTCCCTGGGAGACTTTTGTGACAAAATGAGCTTAATGAACTTTTCAAAGGATGTTTCACTGATTAAGATTAATTACTCCTGTGTATATATGTACATTTGCGTGTATATATATATATATATATATATATAGTAGTAGTGATTCATTAGATTGTATTGATAGATTGTATTAATGAGGTTTAAGTATTTCCGTGAATGGCATATTATAAGGGGTAGAATGTCCTGGTTTTGTTAAAAACAAGTTTCTCTTTTAGTGAATTTGCCTGTCCCCTAAAGCCTTCATATTAGCTGCATTTTCCTGGAGAACCAGATACATGTTTTGGTAAACATAGCCATGGAATGCAAAGTTATTGATAAGCATGGATGGACATCTCGTGAGAGGGGCAACGAGAAACTGGTGACCAAGAAACTGACCAACTGTGTATAACATTCCATTCATGTGAATACTTCATATAGAAGTGGGAGATCATGAGGATCTCGTCCCTTTCCCTTTTTGCCTTTTTTGTCCCTTCTACTTATGGCTGACATTAGGAGAGGACCTTGCTAGTTGTCCCTGCAAACTGAGGCCTAGTGAGACTGAATCCAGCTCCGGTTGGCTGCAGAGTCCAATCCAGGACTTTGGGTGCTGGCTCTGCAGTTGCTGAGACTTTCAAGATTGGTTTTGTATATTTTGTATTATTTTCTCTATTCTTATTAGTAACATTAGTAAAACATTTTTAATTTTTTCCAACTCTTCTCTCTCTGTCCTTCTTTTCCTCCCGATCACCTGTCCTTAGTGGGAAGGGGGGAGGAGGAGGGGCAAAAGGGGGAAGTCGGGGGAGGAGAGGAGGTTAACAATACATCTGCCAGGGTTTTATTGTCACCCCGCAGTCTAAACCCTCGACACTGGGGAACTAGATACATGTTTTGGTAAACATAGCAATAGAATACGAGGTTATTGATAAGGACAGATTCACATCTGGCGAGAGGGGCAACGAGAAACAGGTGACCAAGAAACTGACTGTCGAGGGTTAAGATTGTGGGGATTGGGAAAGTGTCCGGAGAATAGAATCTTTAAGTATAACACTTTGTTGTTTCTAAAGTGAGAAAAGCAGGACAAAAATAAAACTCTACAAGAGATCATTGAATCATTTCAGACAGTTTTACAGGCAGAATGGTTTAAACTTCAACAAGCTGAGAGAGAATTAACTGATAACACACAAGTCATAGAAAACTTGCTGAACTCTGCGAGATACTGTTCCTTATTAACCTGTTTTTTTGTAGGTATCTGTTTAAGCACATTACAGTTTAAATAAGTGTCTGTTACATGGTACAGTAAGTTCACAGACTGCTAAATCATGAGAATCCATTGACTCAATATGTGCATTTTGTGATTATACAGAAGACCCTGAGTTCTTTACTGCGTGAATGTGATGATAAGATTTTGTGTGTGACAGTTGTTACTTTTCTTTCTAGCATGCTAGCTTTATTCCAATATCCAGACTTGCACAACTCTGTGATAGGCTCTGTCTCATCTCTATGTGCTAGATTTGGCTCTTTTGTATGCACACCAAGTGAAGAGCATATTTTTAACATCTTGTCCTGCCTGGACTGGCCCAAGAGCCACAGCATGGACTGTCTCCCACTTAATTTGTTCAAAGGCTTGCTGTTGCTCAGGGTCCCACTCAAAATCATTCTTCTTCCAGGTCACTTGATAAAGAGTGCTAACGATCTGACCGTAGTCTGGAATTTGCATTATCCAAAAACCCATAACCCCCAAGGAAGTCTGTCTATCCTTTTTGTTAGTTGGTGGAGACATAGCTGTTGATCACATCCATTTGGATCTGATGACGTCAATCTTGCCATCTTACTCCTAAAAACTGGATCTCCCATCCAGATCATTGACCTTACTTTGCTTTATAGCAAAACTGGTTTTCAGAAAAATTTGGATCATTCTTTCCCCTTTCTCAAAAAATTCTTCTGCTGTGTTGCCCCACACGATGACATTGTCAATGTATTGCAGGTGTTCCAGAGCTTTGCCCTGTTCCAGTGCAGTCTGGATCAGTCCATGACAAATGGTAGGGCTGTGCTTCTACTCCTGGAGCAGTTGATTCCAGGTGTCCTGGACGCCCCTCCAACTGAAAGCAAACTGGCCTGCACTCTGCTGCCAAAGGAATAGAGAAAAATGCATTAGCAATGTCAATTGTGGCATACCACTTGGTTGCCTTTGACTCCAGTTCATATTGCAGCTCTAGCACAGCAGCACTTAATGGTGGCGTGAATTAATTCAGGCCATGATAGTCTACCGTTAGTCTCCACTCTCCATTGGACTTTTGCACTGGCCATATGAGACTGTTGAAGACTGTGTGAGTCTTACTGATCACTCCTTGGCTCTCTAGTTAACAAATCCACTTATGGATGGGAATCAGAGAGTCTTGGTTAGTGTGATACTGGCACTGGTGCACCATCATGGTAGCAATTGGCACCTGCTGTTCTTTGACCCTCAGCAATCCTACAAGACAAGGGTCTTCCGAGAGACAGGGCAAGGTAGATAGCTGTTTCATGTCCTGTCTCCACGGCTGCTATTCCAAAGGCCCACCGGTACCCTTTTGGGTCCTTAAAATATCCTCTTCTGAGGTAGTCTATACCAAGAATACACGGAGCAACTGAACCAGTCACAATGGAGTGTTTTTGCCAGTCCTTCCCAGTTAGACTCACTTCAGCCTCCAGTACAGTCACCTGTTGGCATCCTCCAGTCACTCCAGAAATACTGATGGGTTCTGTCCCTTCATTGGTTGATGGAATTAGAGTACATTGGGTCCTGGTGTTCACTTGAGCCTTGTACTCTTGTGAGTCTGACGTTCCAGGACATTGAATCCACACAGCTTGTCCCTCTCCTCCACCTGGCTGGAGGCAGGGCCCCTCTAGTCCTGGTCATGGTACTCACTGCTTCCTTTTTGCAAGAATGAATCAGAAGCCCCTTCAAGAGGTTCAGAAGTAAGATCAGCCCTTCTACTCTGGGGGACTGCCCACTGGAAACTGGAGTAGCATTTTTCCTGGCAGAATCCCTTCTTGTGGTTGTCTTTCCTTGCAACTCATGTACACGTGCCTCTAGGACTGAGGTAGGTTTTCCATCCCATCTCCTCATGACTTCTCCATGGTCACACGGGAAAAGTTCTGAGGAGAAGTCTGTGGTGGCATTCGTGCAAGCAAGTGGAGCAACCGTGAGAGATTTAAATGGTTCTAAGGAGCACAAGCGATCAGGGCAAGCAAACAGGGGTGTGGGGGTTTGCAGTCAGGGCATGCAGGAAGTGCGCTGCAGGCTACTTGTAGGTCCACAACCCAAGGTAGTACTTGTGCTCTAGGTCTCTGCCATAATGGTGTGCACTCGCCTCAGAGTTAAAAACAGTGCGCTTGCAGGGAAAGCCCCTGAGATGTCTCATGCTTCCACCCAGACAGAACCAGTAAGGAAGGAGACTTCAGTACAGGTGGTATGTTGCAATGAGTACCCAGACCCTATTCCTGGAGAAAAGGTAAATACCTGCACAAGGTGTGCACAGGCTGATGATCTGCTATGTCAGGTGGTTGAGTTGCAACAAACAGTTAAAAGGCTGTGCAGTATTAGAGGAGGTGAGATGGTGATAGATAGGTGGTTACAGAACCATGCTCCTGTAGCAGACATCACTGAGAATGTAGTGGACATCACTGAGAATGAGGCACCTTGGACCCTGGTGACCCACTAAAGCAGGGCTCCATCTCAGTCTCCACCCTCCAGCATCACAACTGAAAACAGATATGAAGCTTTAACAGCTATAGGCATCAATGAGCAAGGTCTGCAAGAAGAAACTGTACCGGTAGCACACAGTGGATACCATAAAAAGAAACTAAGAGTGTTTGTGGTGGGTGACTCTGTTAAAGGGCACTGAAGCGCACATCTGCCATCCTGACCGGGAGTCACAAGAGGTATACTGCCTTCTGGGAGCTAAGATCCAAGATGTTGCTGAGAGGGTTCCACAACTTGTCAAGAGCACAGACTGCTATCCACTGCTGCTCTTTCATGGGGGGACAAATGACACTGCAAGCCAGAGCCTGGGCAGAATCAAGGAAGACTATAAAGCCCTAGGGGCACAAGTGAAAAATATTGGTGCCCAAGTTACCTTTTCCTCCATTCTGTAGTTGGATGAAAGGGGGTAGCCAGAAATAAATGCATAATGCACATTAACTCCTGGCTTTGAGGCTGGTGCCCTTGTGAGGGTTTTGACTTTTATGACAATGGGACATTCTTTTATGACTATAACCTGTTAGGGAGGGATGGAATCCATCTGTCTGAAAGAGGCAAGGGAATCTTAGGCAGTAAGCTGGCCAACTTGGTGAGGAGGGCTTTAAACTGAAGAGCTTGCGGAGTGGGGTCCTAAGTGGTAATGCTCATGCCATCACATCCAACTAGGGAACAAGCCAGGCCAACCACAGCAGCAACAAATATTCCTTAGCGGCCTCCCAAGATGAGAACCAGAAGACTCAAGGGTATGTACGGCTATGGTGGATCCTTCTGAACCCCTCATGGGACTGCAGCCTATTAATCTAGATGTAAAAATTCATATAATAACTCCAGACAATGCTGTATGGTTCTGTACCCTGACTTCTCCTCTTATTTTACATCCTTTGCTAATATCAGATTTTCGAGTTCTTTTATTTGGGGTATCTACGATGAATACCTGTACCTTATCTCAAGGAGACAGCATTGGAACAGTGTTATTGATGTTGAGAACAAGACATATTGTATTGAAGTTCAATTTGAAAAAGTACAAGCCAGATGTCTCCAAACTGTGTGGATAATCACCTCATGTCAGGTTATCAGACCCAGAGTAACATTAGCTGCAGAAGCTGGAACAACATATATGTATTACTGGAAGGTGATGACACCCCTGTTTTCTTCACCTACCACAGGTTGGCTCATCGTGCTTTGCTATCTTGTACTAAAAGCATATGCCCTGGATATGTTTCTGCAAGACCAATATGTAAATACTTAGATTTGGTTGGTCTCTACTGTAAATAACTCATCTGCCTTTTATATTAAGGGAAGACTAATGGCTGCAGATATTTTAAAAATGTGTTTTATTAGCATGTCAACCCTGGTAGCTGTATTACAGAATTATACTATGCTAAGGGATTTTGATATTAATGTTTCTTATTGCTGTTTTTTCTGAGTAGGTAATGGTTGTAAAAGCTGCTTCAATTTTGAAGGCATGTGCTGCTTTAGCATAGCTGATAAACTAGCCAGAATAGAAGATGACATATAACATATTCGGTACTAATGCATCAAGGGAAACAATCTAGTGATAATGCCTGGCTGAATGACTTGTTTAATTCCTTGACAAGAGAAATGGAACACCTGATTTAAAGCATTATTGTATGCGGTGATGAGAACAACGCATACAGACACGCATATGGATCAGAGTAATAATCAATTCTAGAGGCTGAATAATAGTTTTACAGAAACAATTGGGCAAAAAAACCCACATTCCAAGTATATCAATCTGTTTGCTTTCTCATCATATTGTCCTACAATAGCCACAGGTTGCCTCTGTGTTGTAGCTATAAATAGACAAATCTGCAAGTGTAATCAAATGCAGTCAGCCTGTAAGGTGGTCATAAACTTGTTCATCAAAGTCTCTAACCCCATTTTGGGTTTTGTATTTACTGGACATTGTTTTTCCTTAACGGCTCAAAGTCCTCTTTCAGTTCTGTCTCAGTGTAGTATTGGTTTTATCAATACTTCAGCTGCCAATACTAGTGGAAATACAGCATCCAAAATTTCCTTGGAGATTTCTTGCTTGCAGCAAGCAGATCTGTGCCTTCCAAGCACCTTCTTATGGGACATGCAACTAAACAGAATTGTCAGAACATTTCTTCTCTTCAACATTTCTTCTCAGAAAACATTATTTGAGCTTACAGTTTACTTAACAAATCTTGACCCAAGAGAGGTATAGGGCTTTCTGGCAAACACACAAATTCATCTGTTAAAACTTTGTTCCAAAATTGGCATTCCATTGGATTTTAAAAATGGCCTTTCTTTTTTTTCCCATGACCCCAAGAACTAGCACGGTAAATTTTCTAAGAAGTCCTTTGCAACTAGTTAACACAGAATCACACAGAATGTTAGGGATTGGAAGGGACCTCGAAAGATCATCTAGTCCAATCCCCCTGCCGGAGCAGGAACACCTATTTGAGGTTACACAGGAAGGCGTCCAGGCAGGTTTAGAATGCCTCCAGAGTAGGAGACTCCACAACCCTCCTGGGCAGCCTATTCCAGTGTTCTGTTACCCTCACTGGGAAGAAGTTTCTTCTCAAATTTAAGTGGAACCTCTTGTGTTCCAGTTTGAACCACTTACCCCTTGTCCTACCGCTGGATGTCACAGAGAAGAGCCTGGCTCCATCCTTGTGACACTCACCCTTTATATATTTGTAAACATTAATAAGGTCACCCCTCAGTCTCCTCTTCTCCAAGCTGAAGAGACCCAGCTCCCTCAGCCTTTCCTCATAAGGGAGATGCTCCACTCCCTTGATCATTTTGTTGCCCTGCACTAGACTCTCTCCAGCAGTCCCCTGTCCTTCTTGAACTGAGGGGCCCAAAACTGGACACAGTATTCCAGACGGGGTCTCACCAGGGCAGAGTAGAGGGGAAGGAGAACCTCTCTGGACCTATTAACCACTCCCCTTCTAATACACCCCAGGATGCCATTGGCCTTCCTGGCCACAAGGGCACAGTGCTGGCTCATGGTCATCCTGCTGTCCACCAGGACGCCCAGGTCCCTTTCCCCTACACTGCTCTCTAATATGTAATTTCCCAACCTATACTGGAACCTGGGGTTGTTCCTGCCCAGATGCAGGACTCTACACTTTCCCTTGCTAAATTTCACCAGGTTATTCCCCGCCCAACTCTCCAGCCTGTCCAGGTCCCACTGGATGGCAGCACAGCCTTCTCGCGTGTCAGCCACTCCTCCCAGCTTAGTGTCATCAGCAAACTTGCTGCTAGTACACTCAATTCCCTCGTGCAAATCGTTAATGAATATATTGAATAATATTGGCCCCAGTACTGACCCCTGAGGCACTCCACTAGATACTGGCCTCCAACTAGACTCCGCACCATTGACCACCACTCTCTGGCTTCTCTCCTTAAGCCAGTTTGCAACCCACCTCACTACTCTATTGTCCAGACCACACCTCCTCAATTTAGCTGTGAGGATGCTATGGGAGACTGTGTCAAAGGCTTTACTGAAGTCAAGGTAGACCACATCCACCGCCCTGCCATCATCCATCCACCTTGTTACATTCTCATAAAAGGCTATGAGGTTGGTCAAGCATGACTTACCCTTGGTAAAGCCATGCTGACTGCCCCTAATGACCCTCTTATCCCTGATATGCCTTGAGATGACATCAAGGACAAGCTGTTCCATTACTTTCCCAGGGACAGAGGTGAGGCTGACCGGTCTATAATTACCCGGGTCCTCCTTCTTGCCCTTTTTGAAGACTGGAGTGACATTTGCTTTCCTCCAATCCTCGGGCACCTCTCCCGTTTCCCAAGACTTGGCAAAGATGATGGAGAGCGGTCCAGCAATGACTTCAGCCAGCTCCCTCAGTACCCGCAGATGCATCCCATCTGGACCCATGGATTTATGGATGTCCAGACTATTTAATAGCTCCCTAACCCAGTCCTCATCGACTAAAGCAAACTCCTCCACTGACCTGGCTTCACCTGGGGTCTCAGGGGTACAGGGCTCCCCAGGACAGCCTCCAGTAGAGTAGACAGAGAGAAAGAAGGCATTCAGTAATTCTGCCTTCTCTGTGTCTTCTGTCACCAGGGCACCCACCTCATTCATCAGTGGGCCTACATTGCCTCTGGTGTTAGTTTTATCTGTCACGTATTTGAAAAAACTCTTCCTGTTGTCCTTGACCCCTCTCACCAGGTGGAATTCTAAGGAGGCCTTAGCTTTCCTAGTTACCTCCCTACACCCTCTGACAACAGCCTTATATTCTCCCCAAGTGGCCAGCCCCTCCTTCCACGATCTGTAAACTCTTCTCTTCCACTTGAGCTTACCCAGCAGCTCCCTGTTTAACCACGCAGGTCTACTGGCTCCCTTCCTTGACTTCGTATGTGTCGGGATGCTCTGATCTTGTGCCCGGTAGAAACAGTCCCTGAACGCTAACCAACTGTCTTGGTCCCCTTTACTTTCAAGCAGCCTTGCCCATGGGATTTCCCTTAGCGATTGCCTGAAAAGGCCAAAGTTTACCTTTCTGAAATCCAAGGTTGCAGTTCTGCTTGCTATCCTGCTCCTGTCACATGAGATCCTGAATTCCACCATCTCATGGTCGCTGCAACCAAGGCAGCCCTCAACCTTTACCGCTTCAACCAGACCCTCCTTGTTAGTGATGATAAGGTCCAGCAATGCACCTCTTCTTGTTGGCTCCTCCACCCTTTGCATCAGAAAGTTATCATCAAGGCACTGGAGGAACCTCCTAGACTGTGGCTGGCCAGCTGAGTAGTCCTTCCAGCAAACATCAGGGAAGTTAAAATCCCCCACCACAACCAGGGCCTGTGATTGCGAGGCTGCTCTCAGCTGTCTGTAGAAGGCCTCATCAACTTCCTCACCCTGATCTGGTGGTCTGTAGTAGATGCCCACAATAGCGTCACCCTTGCCAGCCTGCCCCTTAACTTTCCCCCACAGACTCTCAACTTGCTCCTCATCCATGCCTGGACAATACTTAATAAATTGTAGTTGCTCTCTCACATAAAGAGCAACTCCACCACCACGCCTGGCTGGTCTGTCTTTCCTGAAAAGGACATAGCCATCCATGACCACATTCCAGTCATGTGTGCTGTCCCACCATGTCTCTGTAATTGTCACCAGATCATAATCTCCTGCCCTAACACAGGTTTCTAACTCCTCCTGCTTATTCCCCATGCTGCCCGCATTGGTGTACAGGCATTTCAGAGAGTGAGTTGAGCACACCGATTTCACCTCAGGGGTATGGGGGGCCTCCCAGCCCTCATGAACTCTAGAGTGATGCCCTACGCATGCAAGCCCAGCTACCACCCCATCCCCCTTCAAATCTAGTTTAAAGCTCCCCAAATGAGCCCTGCTAATTCCTGTCCCAGCATCCTTTTGCCCCTGCGAGATAAACCTTTCCCGTGTATTGCTGTCTGGACTGGTGTCTTGTGAAACCAGCTGTTATCAAAGTACCCAAAGCCCTGCCTGTAGCACCAGTCCTGTAGCCAATTGTTTAGAGACTGGATTTTTCTATTCCCGACCACATCATCACCCAAAACTGGAAGGAGGGCAGAGAAAATCACTCGAGCCCCAAATTCTTTTACCATCTGTCCCAAGGCCTTGAAATCTTTTTTTCATTCCCGTCAGACTGCAGAATGCAGCTTCCTCCCCATCTGTCTGGAAGATCAGCAGTGGGTAGTAGTCTGTCGGGTGCACCAGGTTGGGGAGCATCCTGGTGATGTCCCTGATCTGGGCTCCAGGTAGACTGCACACTTCCCTACGATGAGGGTCAACTCTGCAGATTGGGCCCTCTGTCCCTCTCAGAAGGGCATTGCCTACTACAGTTACCCTTCTTTCTTTCTTATCTGAGGCGGTCTTGAGGTGTGGGGTCAACTGTCTCTTTCGATGTGACCTCAAATGAGCCTTGCACCACATCCTCACATATCTCCTCTTCAAGATCCAGGGCCTCAAACCTATTACAGAGGGGCACCTGGGGAAGCAAAGCAGGTAGGGAGGGGGGTTGCCCACAGCCCCTAACTGGAACTAGCTTCCAACCCTCATCATCTTTTCTGTCCCCTACCTCTGCCTGACAGTGACAGGGCAGGGACTGTCTCAGGTCTTCTCCCTTTGCCCGACAGGGCAAGGGGTTCATCACCTTTTGGGGAATGTGTTGTATTAACTTGTCTGATCCTTCTGAATCTGTTCATAGTATTTTAGACAAACTAAAACAGCACATTAATAAGATTGTCATAGTAGAAGTAGGGTTTGACAAATGGTTTAAAAGCTTGGAAATAGGTGGGTAGTTGTTTGATCTTATTATATAAGGCTTAGCTACGTTATATGTAACTGTAATCATTGTTGTTAATCATCTATTCTATGCTGCAGTGTATTTCAAAGATGATTCAGTGCATTGTAAACAAGGCCTGGTTGGTTCAAAAACAAAAAGGGGGAGGTTTGAGGGATTTTCTTGAAGTTAATGTGTGTATAGATTTCTATTAGATGGAGATTTGTTACTGAACTAGCCAGGTCTAAAGGAATTTCAAGGAAAGCTGAAAACAGGACCTGTTGTGGGAGTGAGGCAGTTCTACAATAACAGAGCCTCAACAAGATGTAAATCAACAGACCTATTAGCAGTGAGACTCGGGCGTGTGGACAGCTCATGAACATAGACAATATCCAATTAGCTAATGCATGCTTGGAGCATGGACATGTGATCAGGAAATAACTGCATATATAAGGAGGTTTGTTTCTGTAATAAAGGGCTTCACTTGAATTCGTATTGGATTGTGTGGAGTCCATGATTTTTCGCCCTTGCAGTGCCCTGCCTCCAACCAGGTGAAGGAAAGGGATAACAGAGTTTATTGGACTGTACAAATACGATGGCCTGGTACAACACACCCCCAGGAGTACAAAGCTTTAGTGGACACTGGTGCTCAGTGCACAATCATTCCTTCTAATTATAAAGGAACTGTCACGGAGGCACCCCGAGGTTAGTTTAAGGGACAAGAGGGTCCAAAACAGCTTTTATTAAACTGGTGAGAAACAGGGTTTTAGCACTCCAAAGGTGACTTAAATACAGGTTCAGATATTAGTTGAGGAAAATTATTAAGGGGCAGCAACTAATACAACAGGAGGTCCACAGTGTCCATACACATGGCTTCACCAAAAACAATGCCGGAGCCACTCCTGAGTCCAGGAAGACTACACATTTGCCTGAACATGGTGTGGGATTATTTTAAAGGGATACACATACTCGTATGGAGTATGGGAAGTGTACACTCGCGATTCGGCAAGGGTAAATTTATAGTACACTCGCAATCCTGTGAGGAGAAATGCACGTGCAAATGTGCACGGAATATTACACGTGCTTATGTGGAAGCACGGGAGGAAAATACACTCGCGATTATGCGAGCATTAATTTATACACGTGCTCGTATTGAGCATGGAAAGTACGTGTGCAAATGTGCACAGAAAGTATAAATACACGTGCAAATGTGCGCAGAAAGTAGATACACTCGCAATCCTGTGAGGGTTAATTTTACTTACACACTTGGTGGCAAGGTCAGCAGAGTCTCTGTCCCGGGGAGGGGGGGCCGTGGCTCCTAGCGGCAGTGGCTAAGCTCGTAACTCCAAGAGATCGTGCGCAAGACCACACATCTCGACGAGAGTCCCGTTTTTTATAACCTGATCAGATCTGACTGTGGGCATTACAGAAGCTTCTCTGCACCCCCACCCTGTCTGTGGAGTGCCCCTGAAGCCTCCAAACATCCCCCACACTGGTCGCAGGCGCCTAGCGGCTCTCTGGCACCTCAGCACTCCCTTCTCCTAACGGCCCTGGCCAGGGTGCTCTGGGGCCAAACAAAAGAAGCTGTTAGCCTCAAACAGCAGAGAGAGAGGGAGATGTGTCTACTCCTTCCATATCAAAGGAGGGAGGGGGAGAGAGGGGAGTTTGCATTCTGCCACAGGAACGCAATCCATTAATATTGTTGGAGTGACTGGGGGATCCCAGGAACTGACTGTTGTAGAGGCTGAAATGAGCCTAACTGGAAAAAACTGGCAAAAGCATCCCCTTATGACTGGTCCAGATGCTCCGTGCATCCTTGGCATAGACTACCTCAGGAGAGGGTATTTTAAGGACCCAAAAGGGTATAGGTGGGCATTTGGTATAGCAGCTGTGGACACTGAGAAAATTGAACAGCTGTCTGATTTGCCTGGTCTTTCAGATGACCCTTCTGTTGTAGGACTGCTGATGGTTGATGATCAGCAGGTGCCAATTGCTACCACGACGGTGCATCGCAGGCAATATCGCACCAATCGAGATTCTTTGATTCCTATCCAGAGGTTGATCCGTCAACTGGAAAGCCAGGGTGTGATCAGTAAGACTCGCTCACCTTTTAATGGCCCAATCTGGCCAGTCTAGTGACGAGTGGAGACTAACTGTAGACTATCATGGCCTGAATGAAGTTATGCCACCATTGAGTGCTTCCATGCCTGACATACTAGAAGTGCAATTTGAACTGGAGTCAAAGGCAGCCAAGTGGTATGCTACAATTGACATTGCTAATGCATTTTTCTCTATTCCTTTAGCAGCAGAGTGCAAGCCACAGTTTGCTTTCACCTGGAGGGGCATCCAGTACACGTGGAATCGCTTACCCCAGGGGTGGAAACACAGTCCTACCACCTGCTGTGGACTGATCCAGAACACGCTGGAACAACGTAAAGCTCCAGAACACTTGCAATATATTGATGACATCATCATATGGGGCGACACAGCGAAAGAAGTTTTCGAGAAAGGTGAGAGAATAATTCAGATTCTTTTGGATGCTGGTTTTGCCATAAAATGAAGCAGGGTCAAGGGACCTGCACGAGAGATCCAGTTTTTAGGAATAAAATGGCAAGATGGCCGTCGTCAGATCCCAATGGATGTGATCAACAAAATTGCAGCAATGTCTCCACCTACTAATAAAAAGGAGACACAGACTTTCTTGGGCGTTGTAGGTTTTTGGAGAATGCATATTCCTGACTACAGCCACATTGTGAGCCCTCTCTATCGAGTGACTCGTAAAAAGAAACAGTTTGAGTGGGGCCCAGAACAACGACAAGCCTTTGAACAAATTAAGCGTGAGATAACTCATGTGGTGGCCCTCGGATCAGTTCGGACTGGACTAGCTGTTAAAAATGGGCTCTACACTGCAGCCGGAGATAATGGTCCTATCTGGACCCTCTGGCAGAAAGCACCAGGAGAAACCCGTGGCCGACCCTTAGGTTTTTGGAGTCGAGGATACAAAGGATCTGGGGCCAAGTATACTCCAATGGAAAAAGAGATACTAGCAGCATATGAAGGAGGTCAAGCTGCTTCAGAAGTGATCGGTACTGAAGCACAGCTCCTCCTAGCACCTCGACTACTGTTGCTGAGCTGGATTTTCAAAGGGACAGTTCCCTCTATGCATCATGCAACCGATGCTGCGTGGAGTAAGTGAATTGCATTGATCATGCAACAAACTCTATTTGGAAGTCTCAATCGCCCAGGGATCTTATAAGTGATTACAGATTGGTCGAAAAGTAAAGACTTTGGGATGTCGCCAGATGAAGAGGAAGTAACACGTGCTGAAGAAGCACCACCGTGTGAAGGGGTTTCGTTAGAAGGAGATATGTTGTTGAATTAGTCAGGCCCAAAGGAATCTCAAGGCCACTTCGAGAAGCTGAGAACAGAATCTGCTGTGAGAAAGAGAGAGGCGTTTCTTCATTAACAGGGCCTCAGCATGGCGTGAGTCATCGGACCTATCATCGGTGGGGCTCCAGCGTGTGGACTGCCCATGATACTCATTTAGCGAATCCATGCTTGGAGCGTGGATTCGTGATTAGAGAACAGTTGCGTATATAAGGAGACATGCTTCTGTAATAAATGGCTTTTGCGTGATTCACATTGAATCGGAGTGCTGAGTCCTTTATCGTTCCAACACCACCGTATAATACTTTTCAGAAACTCATAAGCAGTATGCACTGTTCATAGATGGGTCCTGTTGTCTTGTAGGAAAACATAAAAGGTGGAAAGCTGCTGTGTGGAGTCCCACACGACGAGTTACAGAAGCCCCTGAAGGACAAGGTGAATCCAGTCAGTTTGCAGAAGTGAAAGCCATCCAGCTGGCTTTGGACATGGCTGAACTAGAGAAGTGGCCAATACTTTCTCTCTATACTGACTCGTGGGTGGTAGTAAATGCCTTGTGGAGGTGGCTGCAGCAATGGAAGAAAAGTGGCTAGCAGTGCAGAGGCAAACCCATTTGGGCTTCCACACTGTGGCAAGACATTGCTGCCCGGTTAGAGAGCCTGTCTGTAAAAGTTCATCATGTAGATGCTCATGTGCCTAAAAGTCGAGCCACCGAGGAACATCGCAACAACCAACAAGTGGATCAAGCTGCCAAGATTAAAATAGCTGAGGTGGACTTGGACTGGCAACATAAAGGTGAACTTTTCCTATTTCAGTGGGCCCATGATACTTCAGGGCATCAAGGCAGAGATGCAATATATAAATGGTCTCGCGATCGTGGGATGGACTTAACTATGGACACTATTGCACCGAAATCAAACGAGCTAAACGGTTAAAGCCTGTATGGTATGGGGGCGATGGTTAAAGTATAAGTATGGAGAGGCTTGGCAGATTGATTATATTGTACTTCCACAAACACGTCAAGGTAAGCGCTATGTACTTACAATGGTGGAAGCAACCACTGGATGGTTGGAAATGTATGCCGTACCTCATGCTATAGCCCAAAATACTATCTTGGGCCTTGAAAAGCAAGTCCTTTGGCGACATGGTACACCAGAAAGAATTGAATCAGACAGTGGCACTCATTTTAAAAAAAGTATTATAGACAATCGGGCCAAAGAACATGGTATTGAATGGGTATGTCATAGTCCATATCATGCACCAGCCTCTGGGAAAATTGAAAGGCACAATGGTCTGTTAAAAACTACACCAAGGCATTGGGTGGTAGAACCTTTAAAAACTGGGATTCACATTTAGCAAAAGTTACTTGGTTGGTCAACACTAGAGGATCAACTAATCGAGCTGGACCTGCTCAATCAGAAATTCTATGTACTGTAGAAGGAGATAAAGACCCTGTAGTACACATTAAAAATATGTTAGGAAAGGCAGTCTGGTTTACTCCTGCCTCAGACAAAGGCAAGCCCATTTGTGGGACTGTTTTTGCCCAGGGACCTGGCAGCATCTGGTGAGTGATGCTTAAGGATGGAGAAGTTCCTCAAGGGGATTTGATTTTAGGTGAAAATATTCAATACTGGACTGCATGATGTGAATTGCCCTACTAACAGTGTTTAATAAGTGTCTTTCAGATCAAGACAGTGGTGATGACACCAGAGCTAGTTTCTTCGAGTGGCGCCTGACAAGTTTTTCAAAGTTGATGTCTTTGACCCACAAGCAGTGGTCATGAGATGCACTAGATGTACCATTTTTCCTGCCCTGGGAGACTGTTGTGATAAATAAACTTAATGAACTTTTCAGAGGATGGTCCACAGACTAAGAGAATGATGGATTACTTCTGTGTATATATGTACATGTGTGTGTATATATAGTAGTAGTGATTAATTATATTGTATTGAAAAGGTCTAAGTATGTCGTGAATGGCATGGTATAAGGGGTGGAATGTCCTGGTTTTGTTAAAAACAAGTTTCTCTTTTAGTGAATTTGCCTGTCAGCTTTTGGAGTGCTAAAACCCTGTTTCTGACCAGTTTAATAAAAGTGTTTTGGACCCTGTTGTCCCTTAAACTAATCTTGGGGTGCCTCCGTGACAATATGTATAGGCGTTCCTGGGGTTACCATGAATATGTAATGCCTTGCTGTATTTAAACACACCTCATATTGTTAGAAGGCACGCGAGATTAGAGGAAATATTCCTCTTGTGCCCGGTGCTGAATAAACATACCATCTTTATAACCCTGCAGGTTGTAAAGTTTTATGGCCTTATAGGTCGTAAAGTTGTTTCCGCACGTTACACTAGCCTTCCTTGTGTTTGCATCACTGCTCTTGGGGGCTTTGGATGTACACAACAGGGAGTGCACTGTCACTGTGTGCCTGAGCTGTTGTTCTGCTCCCTGCAGTGCCTAGAGCAGGCATGGGGCTGTGGGCTACTGAAAATTCAGGTGGAATTCAAGTGCCTAAATACATGCCATCTCTGGGATGTCAGTGTCTGGGGCACTGGATGGCACCAAGGCTGTGGTCTGTGTACTAAGTGTGGTGGAGCCCCACATCAGGGTGTTAAGTACCACTGCCCGTGCCACTCAGCACCTGTAATGAGCCCCAGCACACCCCAGGGCCCCACTGCTGCTGCTGCTCAGTGCCTCTCCCTCCAGTCCAGGTGGCCCTGAAGGCTGGGGTGAGCAGAAACCACTCCTCTTGTAACACATTACTTCTCCTTGTTGCCTTTTACACAGTCCCAAACTCACAAGCTTTTCACAGTGACCTGAGAATTCTGCCCTTAGGGCTCTCTTGCCCTTGCCCTGGATGTCATGCTCCATCCTTTTGGCCTAACACCAGCCCCTGCCTTTCTGCACTGTTTGGCAGGGACAATCTGCCCTGTTTGAGGTGCCAGGGATGTGGCAGACACTGTTCCATGTCACACATGGTGGCATGCACTGGCCTCACTGAGGCTGGGCCAGGCTGGATAGACTGTATGGCTTGTGTGTTGGCACCCCTGGTGCTGGGTTATATTTATAATGCTTCTGCAAGAGGCTTTGGGTTCACCCATGGACCTGCCAAAAACCTTGTGTCAAAAGCACAAGCTTGACAGATGTCCACAGAAGCAGATTGAGAAGCACTGCCAAAATGCAGTGGCAGAGAAGCATAGAATCCCTGATTGTAACCCAGAGAGATGGAATGGATGGGATGGGGGCTTTGACTGCATGTTTTACTTAGCATGTTGTACAGCACGAAGGAAGTGCTTTACCAACATCTCACATCTATCGATGCCATTGCCTCCATCACCTAACTCTACAGGGAGTCCTGGGGCTGGAAAGGCATCTGGTGGGGATGGGTATGAAGGCACCACAGGGCAGGAAGCTGGATTTGGGATGCCGATGTCACCTCTGCCACCGGTGGGCAGGTGTGGAGCAATGGTACAGGATGGAAGTTTGGATTAGGATAAAGTGGGAAGTGAGCCCAGGGAGCTGAACGAGGGTAATTGGGGGGGTATCCACATGTCCCTGGGGAAGGGAAGTTGTGGTCAGTAGATAGCAATGAGTCCTCCTCTCTGCAGGGGGACCTGTGGGGATAGAAGCTGCTGCAGAGGGGGAGTGAGAGCAGTTTTTTAAAAAAGACAACCACAGCTGACATGATTTTTTTTTTTTTTTTATGTGAGTGGGTGATTTTGCTTGCCTTGCTGGGGCAGCTTGCAGACAAAGCACACCATTACAAGGTGGGCAAAGCTGCATCCTCACAGGATGGAGACTAGATCGGCAGAATCTTTCAGGGTGCATTTGCATGTGAAGACATTTCTGCCCACCCTCTGGGGGAAGCAGAGTTCCTATGAGATGACCTGCGGACATGACCCATGGTAGGATTCAAATTACAGTGATTAGTGACTTGGCAAAAGTATATTATTATATCACAAAATTTAACAAGACTTTAGCAGCAAAACTTACAATGATATTACCTTTTGTGCAGGGTCAGTCAGGATGGAGTTAATTTCCACGCTGCCAGGATATCTGGGTATTCTATACCATATCCGGTCTCTGTCTCTTGGGGGGGTTCTGTTTCGGGGAGGGGGTGAGCCAGGGAGTGGCAGAGCTCCAGCAGGGATCACGTAGTTCCAGCGGGGACCACGTGTCTCTCTCTTGGTATTCAGGATGCAAATGGGGATTGGGGACAAGGGAGGGGGAAAGCAGTGGTGGTTTCAGCGCTGACTGTTACAGTGGTGAGCAGCCAGGTGGGAAAGGCGTATACAGTGGGGGAGGGTGGTCACGCAGCACTGTGTGCCCACCGTCTTTGTAGGTTCCTTTGTCACTGCTGTTACTGTTTGTTTGTCCTCCCTTGTTTTCTCCTTGCTGCCCCATTAAATTGTTTTTTATCCTAACCCATGAGTTTTTGCCTTTTTTTAATTTTTTTTTTTCCTTTTAATTCTCCTCTCCATCCCACTGGAGGCGGGGGAGGAAGTGGCACGTAGTTTTAGCAGCTGCCGGCTGAGGGGGAGGTGGGGCTAACCTACAACAGTCCTTTTTGGCGAGCCAGGCAGGAGAAAGAATAAAAAAGTTTGGGATTAAAAAAACCCAAAAAACAACAAAACCAAACCAAAACAAAAAAATCCAAAAACAAATGTAAGGAACATTTAATGAAGAACTGTTGTTTTTACATAACTGAGGACCTGGCACCTGACCCCAGCAGGGGAGAAGGACCGAGAGACATCAGACTATGAATCCTTAATGTAAAACACAGTCTCTTCCCGGAATATATACTGATACCTGTATACATACTGATACCTGTATTTACAAGTTAATTTAGGGGGAAGGGTATTGTATGTAAACTGAGGCAAGCCTCGGGGTAGTCTGTAAACAATGAAGTACCCAACCAATGGGGAACAGGGGAGGGAAATTGTGGTTGGGATTTTGGGGGGATATAAGCAGGGGTTTTTTGCCCTATTATGTGTGCCTACCTTCAGGTAGAACATCCCGTCTTGCAATATCGTTATTAAAAAGATTGCTTTGCTGAGAGATCCTGCCTGAGCCTATTATATTTGCAAAATAATTGTTTCCTACAACAAACAAAAAAACACCAAAAAAACCCAAAAAACACAGAGCTGACTGGAGTGTGTTAGAGCTCACACTATTAGTTAAGTGGTCATGATGTTTCTTTGTTTGTCCACGTGGCTGTGCCACTTGAATTCCTACATGCCCCGTATGTTCCCTGGAGTGCTGTTGGTAACATCTGACAAAAGGATTTGGTTTATCATAACGCTGTCCTGTATGATATCAACCTATGAGATTGTGATTTCCTTCCTTACACAGCTATATTGGTATTTTTATAAGATATTTTTGATTTTTCCATATCTCAGGTGCCACCTCTCAGAATTGATTAGTAATTGCACCCAGTCTATGGAGAAGACGGAGGGAGGTGAAATCTTCCCTCATCTCTTCACTTCTTTTTTCTCCTCCAGCTTGGGTCCAACAGTTTCTGAGGATTTTGGACACCCTGGGGATACTCAAGATAGCCTGATCTTCCTGTAATGTCTTCTGAATGTGTGCCAGGTCATATACAGGGTTACAAAAGGATATACTGGGAATATCACCCATAGATTTGCCCCAAGGGCGGATGAGCATGGGTGGAATGGTGTGTGGGAAAACATGGGCAGATATCTGGAGAATTTCTCACCTTTGACAGTCTGGAGTTTCACTCCTGAACAACTGCAGGACCTTGGTGAGGTGACAGAATATGTAAAAGGGAGATGCTCTAGTTATTCTAAAGAGGCACAACTTACTGTGCTGTATTGGGCCCTGGCCATTATCTATTAAACACTGCTCAACATCATGCAGTGCCCCCAGGGCAAAGGGGGTGGTAACAAACCCACAGGCACTGCGTCTGCTCCTGCCCTTGTGCCAGATGCTGTGGCTGCTCAGACGCCAGTGACAGGCACTGTGGCTACTCAAAGCCAGGCAACGGGCACTGTGGCTACTCAGACCCATGTGGCAGGTGCTGCAACTGAATCAGAGAACCAACCTGTTGGTCCTCTCCAGAAGAAGAACTACACAAAGAAATCAGTTTGCTTAGTGAGGGAAATTGATGACCCAGGCCCATCACAAGAACAGGAAAAGGAGGAGGAGGCAGAACCAGAGATAGTCACCCAATTGCTATCCCTGGGTGAGTTGCGAGATATGTGAAAGGATTTCAACTGCTGGGATGGTGAACACGTTGTTGCTTGGTTGCTCCGATGCAGGGATAATGGGGCAAGTAGCATGTAATTAGAAGGCAGGGAAGCTAAGCAATTAGGATCCCTGTCTAGGGCATTGACAAGGCGATTGGAAGGAAGACACAAACCCTCAGCCTCTGGAGGTGACTTCTGTCAGGTGTGAAGGAAAGGTATCCCTTCAAGGAAGATGTTACCTGTCACCCAGGCAAGTGGACCACCATGGAGAAAGGTATCCAGTACCTGAGGGAGCTAGCTGTTCTGGAGGTGATTTATAATAACACCAATAATGACGATCCACTCACTGATACCGATGAGATCCAGTGCATGCAACCCATGTGGTGGAGGTTTCTGTGAAGTACACCATCATCCCATGCCAGCTCATTGGCAGTAATGTCATGGAAAGAAGGCGAGGGACAAACGGTGTATCAGTTGGCTGGTCAGCTCCAGCAGTATGAGGGAAGTCTATCCTCCTCCCTACAGGCTTCCATCTTGTCTGTGGAGAAACTGCCCAATGTGCTAGCTGAAAAATTGTCCCAAGAGTTCCAGCATTTTGAAGACAAGTTTCGCTCCCCACCTGCATGGCCTTGGGTTTCAGCTACTCAGAATGAGCGTTTCTCCAATTAAGAGAGAGAATACAGAGGGTATTCAAAATGGGGCACCCTGTGGTTTTTACTGCGCGACAACGTAGAGGACGTGAGGAGGTGGGATGGACAACCTACCTCAGTCCTAGAGGCATGGGTACATGAGTTAAAAGGGGAGACAACCACAAGAGGACATTACGCCAGGAAAAATGCTGCCCCAGTTTCCAGCAGGCAGTTCCCCAGACAGACTAGAAGAGCTGACCTTGCCTCTGACCCTCTTGAAAGGCACTTCTGATTCATTCTTACAAGGAGGAAGCAATGAGTACCATGACTGGGACTAGGGGACGCGGCCTCCAGCCAAGTGGAGGAGAGTGATAACAGAGTTTATTGGACTGTGTGGATTCAGTGGCCTGGAACATCAGAACCACAGGAGTACAGGGCTCTGGTGGACACCGGGGCCCAATGTACTCTGATTCCATCAAACTATGAAGGGATAGAACCCATCAGCATTTCTGGGGTGACTGGGGGATACCAACAGCTAACTGTATGAGATGCTGAGGTGAGCATGACTGGAAAGGACTGGCAAAAGCACCCCATTGTGACTGGCCCAGATGTTCCATGCATTCTTGGTATAGACTACCTCAGAAGAGTGTATTTTAAGAACCTGAAGGGGTACAGGTGGGTTTTTAGCATAGCCTCTGTGGAGACAGAGGACATTAGACAGCTGTCTACCTTGCCTGGCCTCTCTCAGAGGACCCTTCTGTTGTAGGATTGCTGAAGGTTGATGACCAGCGGGTGCCAATTGCTACCATGACAGTGCACTGGCAGCAATATAGCACTGACCGAGATTCTTTGATTCCTGTCCATAACCTGATTCGTCAACTGGAGAGCCAAAGAGTGATCAGTAAGACTCACTCACCCTTTAACAGTCCCATATGGACAGTGAGGAAGCCCAGTGGAGAGTAGAGACTAACAGTGGACTATAGTGGCCTGAATGAAGTCATGCCACCATTGAGTGCTGCTGTGCTGGACATGCTAGAGCTACAATATGGAGTCGAAGGCAGTCAAATGGTATGCTACAATTGACACTGTTAATGCATTTTTCTCTATTCCTCTGGCAGCAGAGTGCAGGCCACAGTTTGCCTTCACCTGGAGAGGCATCCGGTACACCTGGATTCGACTGCCCCAGGGGTGGAAGCACAACTTCACCATTTGCCATGAACTGATCCAGGCTGCACTGGAGCAGGGCAAAGCTCCGGAACACCTGCAGTACATTGATGACATCATCATGTGGGGTGACACAGCAGCAGAGGTTTTTGAGAAAGGTGAGAGGATAATTCAGATTCTCCTGCAAGCTGGTTTTGCTATAAAACAAAGTAAGGTCAAGTGACCTGCATGGGAGATCCAGTTTTTAGGAGTAAGATGGCAGTACGGACGTCATCAAATTCCAATGGATATGGTCAACAAAATAGCTTCTATTTCTGCACCGACTAGTAAAAAGGAAACACAGACTTTCATGGGGGTTGTGGGATTTTGGAAAACGCACATTCCAAAATACAGTCAGATCATAAGCCCTCTCTATCAGGTAACCTGGAAGAAGAATGGCTTTGAGTAGGGCCCTAAGCAGCAGCAGACCTTTGAACAAATTAAGCGGGAGATAGCCCATGCCATGGCTCTTGGGCCAGTTCGGGCAGGACAAAATGTTAAAAATGTGCTCTACACTGCAGCTGGGGAGAATGGCCCCACCTGGAGCCTTTGGCAGAAAGCACCAGAGGAGACTCGAGGTTGACCCCTGGGATTTTGGAGTCGGAGGGATACAGAGGTTCCAAGGCCCGCTACACTCCAACTGAAAAGGAGATGTTAGCAGCATGCAAAGGGGTTCGAGCTGCTTATGAAGTGATTGGCACTGAAGCACAGCTCCTCCTGGCACCTCGATTGCCAGTATAGGGCTGGATGTTCACAGGAAAAGTCTCCTCTACTCATCATGCAACTGACGCCACATGGAGTAAGTGAGTTTCATTGATCACGCAATGGGCTTAAATGGGGAACCTTGATCACCCGGGGATCTTAGAGGTGATCATGGACTGGCCAGAGGGTAAGGATTTTGGAGTATTGCCAGAAGGGAAGGTGACATGTGCTGAAGAGGCCCCATCATATAATAAGCTACTCGAGGATGAGTAGCGTTATGCCTTGTTTACTGATGGGTCATGTCTTATTGTGGGAAAGCATCAGATGTGGAAATCTGCTGTGTGGAGTCTCATGCGGCAAGTTGCAGAGGCCACTAAGGGACAAGGTGAATCGAGTCAGTTTGCAGAGGTAAAAGCAATACAGCTGGCTTTGGGCATTGCTGAATGAGTAAAGTGGCCAGTGCTTTATCTCTATGCTGATTCATGGATGGGGGCAAATGTCCTGTGGAGGTGGTTGCAGCAATGGAAGAGGAACAACTGACAGCGCAGAGGCAAACTCATCTGGGCTGCTGAATTGTGGTGAGATATTGCTGCCCGGCTAGAGAACCTGCCTGTAAAAGTGTACCACATAGACAGCCATGTGCCTAGAAGTCGGTTCACTGAACAACATCAAAACAACCATCAGATGGATTGAGTTGCCAAGATTAAGGTGTCTCAGGTAGATCTGGACTGGCAACACAAAGGTTAATTATTCATAGCTCAGTGGGCCCATGATGCCTCAGGTCATCAGGGAAGAGACACAATATATAGGTAGGCTCATGATTGAGGGGTAGAATGACCATGGACACTATTGTGCAGATTATTCACAATTGTGAAACATGCTCTACAATCAAGCAAGCCAAGCAGTTAAAGCCTATGTGGTTCGGGGGCAATGGCTGAAGTATAAATATGGGGAAGCCTGTGTCACAGAGGCACCCCAAAATCAGTTTTAGGCAGGGAACAAGTTCCAAAACAGACTTTATTCTAGCCGGAAAAGTGCAACCAATCAGCTAACCAGAAACAGGGTTTATACAATTAGTTAGCACTCCGACAACGTAAAATACAGGTTCGGATATCAGTTGAGTAGATTATTGGGGTACAGCAAAATAAGAATAATGAGGATCCATAGCATGCATGCACACACTCACAAGAAACAAAACCAGAGCCCTCTGACTCAAGAGTACCCACAAGAAATAATCACTTGCCTGGGCTAGGTGAGGACTCTCACTTGCCTGGTTAGGCAAAGACTCATTCAAGGATAAACCCAGTAAATAACCACTCACCCAAACAATGAGGTGAGGTACTCTCAGTCCTGGGAAGTCTCCTTAAACAGTGTTCCAGTCTAAGGAGAGGGCTCTAGTTCACAGACCCACTGCTCCGAGAAGACCACTCCAAAAGGGGCCTTTGGTGGGAACCCCATTTTTATAGTCTGGTCAGATCTGGCTGTGGGCATTACAACATAGTCCAGAAGCTTTGCAGCTACTCTGGGCACTTCCTCTGCTAACAACCCTGTCAATTGACTCAGGGTCCCATTAAGGAGCCTGTCAATTGACAGAGAGTCCCACCCCTCCTGTCCCACCAGCTGGTGGAAGTGAAGTCACCCTGCCCCGGAGTAGGGGAGGATGTGACTATCAGCACCTTTGTGCCACCCTAGGTGTGTATGTGGAGGCAGGCACAGTGGGGCACAAAAGGTGCTAAAAGAGCCATCAGCTGCCCCATTGAAGGCTCTGAATCTCAGGGGAATGTGTAACTGCCACAGCCTGGCAGATTGACTGTATTACACTCCCACAAACCCGACATGGCAAGCGTTATGTGCTTATGATGGTGGAAGCAACCACTAGATGGCTGGAAACATACACCGCGCCCCATGCCACTGCCCAGAACACCATCCTGGGCCTTGAAAAGCATGTCCTATGGCAATATGGCACCCCAAAGAGAACTGAGTCAGACAACAGAACTCATTTCTGGAACAAACTCATAGACACTTGGGCCAAAGAGCACGGCATTCAGTGGATATATCACAACCCCTACCATGTACCAGCTGCTGGAAAAATCAAACAGTACAATGGACTGTTAAAAACTACACTAAGAGCAATGGGTGGTGGAACTTTTAGAAATTGGGATTCAAATTTGGCGAAAGTCACTTGGTTGGTTAACACCAAGGGATCTACCAATCGAGCTGATCCTGCCCAGTTGAAGCCTCCACACACTGTGGAGGGGGATAAAGTCCCTGTGATGTGAATGAAGAGTATGTTGGGAAAAGCAGTCTGTGTTTTTCCTCCTTGGGGTGTGATTTTTAGTATTGTAATGAGCTTATAATGAGCAAAGTTCAACTAAAGGACACTTTATCTAACAATCTCAAGATATATGTTAAACACGACTCAACTAATTGCACAGGTTCCAGGATATAGCATAATTATTTATCAGTTTATCAATTATTTATCAGCAGTGCTGGCTAAACGGAAGCCTGTTCCAGTGCTTCACAACCCCTTTCTTAAAGAAATTTTTCCTAATATCCAACCTGAACCTCCCCTGGCACAACTTGAGGCCATTTCCTCTCAACCTATCACTTGCTACTTGGGAGAAGAGACCAACACCCTCCATGCTACAACCTCCTTTCAGATAGTTGCAGAGAGCAATAAGGTCTCCCCTCAGCCTCCTTTTCTCCAGACTAAACAGCCCCAGTTCCCTCAGCCGCTCCTCATAAGACATTTTCTCTAGACCCCTCACCAGCTTCATTGCCCTTCTCTGAACTCTCTCTAGCACCTCAATGTCTTTCCTGTAGTGAGGGGCCCAAAATAGAACACAATATTCAAGGTGGGGCCTCACCAGCACTGAATACAGAGGGACAATCACTTCCCTAGTCCTGCTAGCTGCACTATACCTGATACAATCCAGGATGCTGTTGGTCTTTTTGGCCACCTGAGCACACTGCTGGTTCATGTTCAGCTGGCTGTCAATCAACACCCTCAGATCCTTTTCTGACAGGTAGCTTTCCAGACACTCTTCCTCAAACCTGTAGCATTGTATGGGGTTGTTGTGACCCAAGTGCAGGACCCGGCACTTGGCCTTGTTGAACCTCATACAGTCACTCTCAGCCCAATGATCTAGCTGGTCCAGATCCTTCTGTAGAGCCTTCCTATCCTCAACCAGTTCAGCACTCCCACTCAACTTGGTGTCATCTGCAAATTTACTGAGGGTGCACTCAATCCGTTGTCCATATCACTGATAAAGATATAAACAGAACTGGCCCCAACACTGAGCCCTGGGAAACACCACTTGTGATCATCCATTAGCTTCCTGCCTCACTGGGACTAGGGATGCAGCATTGGATGGGCATGGGATATGCAGGGTATGGGGGGATGAGCCCAACTGAGCCTGCATCCAGCTCTACCTCACCTCATCGTGGGCAGAACCTGCTCAGACAAGATCCAGAAGTTGGGAGGAGCCACCAGCCATACAAATCTGGGGTTGGTGATGGGGGAGCATCAAGGACACCACAGGGAAGGCTGTGGAGCTCTGGGGACATCACAGGAAGGCTGGGAAAGGAAAAGCACCTGTCCTGCAGGCAGGGCAGCAGGAGCAGGCACCCCTGGGAGCTACGTCCCTGCTGTCTGCCTCCATGCAATGTGTCAGCCCAGACCTGGCACCAAAGCTTACCTATGGTTGCAATGCAACACTGAGGGAGACTGTGGTCAGGGTGAGGAGAGTGATGCTAAGCCTGCCCATTATCCTCAGGAGTGGAAGCTTGCTGCCAAAATGGCTACTGCCTGGCTTTGTGGGAGGGTGTCCCGGCTCCCGGTCAGTCCCAGGAATGTCTGGGGACCTGGCTGAGGAGCTCCTCCATCCTCACAGCATGATGGTCCATGCTTGACAAGGCTGCAGCCAGAGCTGGGCCAAGGAGAGAGGCAGAGGAGCAGAGCAGGGTGTGTGGTCCTGACCAGGGGGCTGGTGGGAGTGATGACCATGCAGACATAGCAGAGGGGGCAGGAACTACGTGACTTCATTTATAAGTGAAGTTACATCCTTGAAAAATCAGATTTATTCTTCTGTCATCAATGCAGTGTGATGGTGCCAACCAGCCATGGAGTCCCTGGGTGACCTGGGAACTCTCCAGCTCCATCTGCTTAGGTGAGACAACAGCTGGATTGAGACAGATATTGAGCACTGAGACACCGGGCACTGAGATGTTCAGTGTTGAGACATTTGTAAACAGTTGCTAGGAACAGTCATTGCAGAATTGGTCATGTAGGACAGTCTTCTGCATGAAGTTAAGACATGTAAGTTCTGTTTCCCATGTAGCTGAGACAAGCAGTAATGATGGATCATGCCTGCACTGGAGCATGGCCAACAGCCGGACAAGAGCTGAACACGGAGTGTTTCGGGGAGTCTCATCTGACCCTGCTGGAGCTGCTGCAAGAACCCCTGCAACAGACACTCCTTCTCCATCCGGAGAGTGGCTGACTGATCCCCTATATGAGCATTACCCCATGCCAAGATCCCATGATTCTCAGTAGCCCTTCATCCCCTGTGAACTCCCCTGCCAGGGTTCCCAGCCTCATCCTCCTGCTCCCACTGGGCTCTCGAGGCTTTAACTTCATAGACCGTTTGGAGAAGTGGTTTTCAAGGGAAGCGCTGAGGTGGGGACTCACTCATGCTACTGGTGACAGCCACAGCAAGCGTTTGGGGAGGGTGAGGTTGAGAACGAGTCCTGAGGATTCAGGGGTGAGGGTGCAGGATGAGGGTGCAGTGGTGAGAATGAGGATGTGGGGATGAGGATGAGAGTGGAGGGGTGGCTTTTGATCAAAAGCTGAACCACCAGACACCTCAGCCAGTTGGGGCATACACTGGACAGGTTCTGGTCTATGCACTCCTCAGGAGCTGGAAGGCCTGAGAGCAGCCCCAGAGCCCAGCAGGAAAGGAGAGAGAGGAAGACTGGGGAAGGGCAGGTAGGGGCACCCTGCAAGAGGAAGAGAATGGTGGACAAGCCCTGACACTTGCCCAGGGCACTGTGTGCTTGCTACCCCAAAATCCCTGCCCCATCCGACAGCCTCTTCCTCTGGCAGCCCTGCAGCCCCCAGGCAGCACCCACTTGAAGCCCTTTGTGCCTCTCCCTGCACACATGGGTGCCTGCCTGGGGTGCTTATGGGCACCAAAGTTAGGAGATGTGAGTTCGGGATTAAGGAACTTGTGAGTTAGAAGCTTTGTGAGTTGATGAAGTGACGAATTAGTGAGTTCACGTTAGAGGAGTCCATGCAAAGGGCATTGAGCCCTTGTTTGACATGTCTGTTTGTTTTCTTTCCTAATGAGTGTAGTGAGTTTGCATGGCAAGGTTTTACTAGTGAGGAGGCTGTAGGTGTGGCTTCTGTGAGAAGATACCAGAAGCTTCCCTCATGTTCGACACAGCCAGTGCCAGCCAGCTCCAAGATGGACCCTCTGCTGGCCAAAGCTGAGTCGATCAGCAGTGGTGGTAGCACCTCTGTGATAACATTTAAGGGTAAAAACTGCTGGGAGAAAGGAGTGAGAATATGTGAGAAAAACAACCCTGCAGTCAGTGAAGAAGGAGGGGGGGGAGGTGCCCCAGGTGCCAGAGCAGAAATTCCCCTGCAGCCCATGGTGAAGACCATTGTGCTGGGTTAGCTGAAATTAAGGTAATTTTCCATGCAATTAGAATCTTTTCTTCTTAGTAGTGTCATGGATGAGTGATGTAGGGTCCTGTTTGCCACAGAGCAGTGTTTAGATCACTTAAAGTGTGACTTGAAGCAAGCTCTCAGGCGTCAAAGTTTGCATAAATAAATAATTTAATGGAGTAGTACAGCAGCAGGGTTGGCTCGAGCTGGGTGCCTTCGCAGAGGTCCCAGACAAGCATTGAAATCCCTGGGTAATTATACCCTTACAGACTATTTACCTGCCCCTCACACCATGATTCACTCCAATAGCAATATTTGAATCTGGGATCTTTTTGCTTCTTGTTGGATCCTTTCAAGGAGTTCAGAGAGGCTTTTGTATTGTTTAGCTGAAGACGTTGTTTCTAGTCCATAGCCGCTTCGTGTCAGCCTTGAAGGTGTTATTTTGTCTGAATGAATCTTATTTCTTCCCAGCAAAAACTGCAAAACAGGCCTTATCTTGCAGGTGTCCATGATGGTCTGTAGCTTCTTTTGTTTTCATTAAGTAGATACAAGTTTGAGGAATATGAGCAGAACTTTACAACAAACAGCTTAAGATTTCAGCAACCGGCAGACAGTAGTCTGCGGGCTGCATGACTCCTGACTGATCGCTACAGAAGCAACAGAGGAGGGATAAAGGATCTGATATTGTTGCAACAGACACCCAAAGAGGTGAACAGCTGGGGGCGAGAGGAGATGGGGTGGAATATTTTTAAAGAAGAAGAAATACTGCGGTTCCCCCCCATATTCTCTCTAAGAGAGGGGTGAAGTATGAGGAGAGTAACCTCAAAAGACTATTAATCTGGTGCAGAGGCAATGAGTTTCCTGCTGATCTGTTAGGAGTTTTTCAAACAGAGACTTGGGAAAAAGTGGGAACTGTGTTGTGGAAGGCAATTAGTCGCAGTGAAAAAGATATTCTCGGCCTTGTAACCTCCTGGAAACTGATGATTACTACACTGAAGCAATTAAAACCTGAAAAGACTGTTATGAGCATTAGTGACTCAAAACTTAAATTGAACTTTGGGACGATATAGGGCAGAAATTATGGGATAAATTCAGCAATGGAGATAAAGAAGCTAAATCATTAGCAACTACATGGAAGCTTATAATTACCACCTTAAAAGATCTTAAGGCTGAACAGTCTGCTGCTGCCAGAATTTTTGCAGCGTTGCAGCCTGATAAGTATCCTGAAAGTCGCTATGAAGTTTACCCGGTTCGTGTCTTTGATACCCTCCCTATTCCATCCCCTGCTGTAGCTTTGGCACCCCCGATAGCTCAGCAGTCTGGGGCGGGGGGAGGAAAAATGCCGAGCGGGTGGCCTCCTGTACCATTGCTCAACCCTGGTGAGAAAAACAAGTCCAGAGGACTGGAGTCAGACAACTTGCCCAAAGAACCTGTGAAAGCTGAGAATGCTAAGGTCGTCAACAAGTGTACTCTCAGTCCTTTTACCAATTTGTATCTGCCTTTACTGCCTTGTAACCCTCCAACTTCGATGAGAGAGCAGGAGTCACTGCATAAAAAATGCACAAAAGAACTGTGTGACAAATTAGATCAGCTAATAGCGAGTGAATCCAACAGTCGGCAATGCAGTCATGCTGATTGTGACAGGAAAGGGGGTGCTCCTGGGGACTCAGGTAATACGAATAATTATGATGCTAGAAAGTATTGGTGAGAATGTGTACTGTTCCAAACCCCTCTGTTACTAATGATTCTGCAGCACTGTTCAAGTCCACATTATTTGATGACTTGGATGAAGATGAGGGTTTGCAGCATTTTCTTGAAACGTTAAAAGGAAAAGCAGTATGTGTACATGTTGCCCCGAGATCAGATAAAAACCATGAAAGACTCAAGCAAAATTTGACCTATGCAATGTAATTGCTATAGATCATTCAGGATGGAATGATGGGGACTCCTTGAAAGGGGCGGGTATTCCACAACTCTTGGAACAGACACTAATTGACACACCACAATTTACAGGCACTATTAGTTTCTGAAATCCTGAGGCAGTCAACAGACCTTGCATATCAAGCTATGATAGAGGTGCCTGAAACCAACAAAGCAGCCAAATAATTTACAACTGTTATCAGGATCCCAATGAGAATTACATGCAATTTATTGACCATCTTCAAGAGGCCATCAATAAGCAAGTTGAAAACTTAGAAGCTAAGGAAGCGCTGGTGTTGAAATTAGCAATAGAGAACGCTACTGTTTGCTATCAAGGTGTTATCTGCGAGTTTTACAGTACATATTACGTGCTTCTGTGTATTGCCTCTCTGAAAATCAAGCAGTTTGTCAGGAATGTGAGTTAATTGTTTTACTGATTGTTGTTAGAATTGTTTCTTTGTGGTATAAGTACATCGTAAAACTTTCTCCCCACTTTTCCCACTCATGCTGCAAGCAGCCCTGTGCTTTCCCCGCCCCCCCTCCCTCTTCTCATGGTTTTTACTTTCGAGATGGGGTCAGGAATGACTGTTTTCAGTCGTGTTCCTAAGAAATTGGTATTGGGAGGTGTTTTAAAACATAGGAAAGCACTTGGAAATATGAGGAAGGAAGATCTTGTGAAATATTGTAATTAATGGTGGCTGTGGTATAAGTTAAATTATTGGGAAAAGTGTCCAGAGAACAGAATCTTGAAGTATAACACCTTGTTGCAATTAATGTTGTTTTTAAGGTGAGAAGAGCAGGACAAAATAAATCTCTACAAGAGATCATTAAACCATTTCAGACAGTTTTACAGGCAGAACGGTTTGAACTTGAACAAGCTGAGAATTAACTGACAACGCACAGGTCAGAAAACTTGAAGTCTGCAAGATGCTTTCCTTATTAACCTGTTTTCTTTGTAGGTATCTGTTTAAGCATATTACAGTTTAATAGGTCTTTGTCTGTTACATGGTACAGTAAGTTTATAGTCCATGAGAATTCATGGACTCAAAATGTGCATTTTGTGATATTACAGAAGATCATGAGTAATTTAGTTCTTTACTGTGTGAATGTGATGGTAAAATTTTGTGTGTAGTAGCTGTTACTTTTCTTTCTAGCATTCTAGCTTTATTCCAATATCCAGACTTGTGCAACTCTGTGATAGGCTGTGTCTCATCTCGATGTGCTGTATTTGGCTCTTTTGTATGCACATCATGTAAAGAATCCTGGTTTTGGGATAACAGTTGTAGCACCCCAGATGAGACACTATTAAAAGCCTTGCCCAGTCCAGCTTGCTGCGGGGGCGGGGGGGCAGGTGCCGATGGGGCTCCAGCAGGCACTGACCTGTTTTTTCAGGGATACCCAGCGGTACCTCTGCCTGGCTGAGCAGTAACCAGTCCAAAGGTACTATGCAAAAACTGAAATATTGTCTCGAATAAGTGTAACTGTGATCTATCTGCATATTTGAACTTGGTCTTTGATTTTCATATCTGAGCTCAGTATTTTAATTTGCATATTTATGTTTGGTACCAAAATAATTTTGTTTGGGGAGATAATTACAAAATGGGAACCGGTTCCACTGCTAAAATTCCACCTTGCTCTCCCTTAGGATGCATCCTTACGCATTAGAGTAATTGCTTATATTTTTATCTAGTAATTTTGAGACCAGAAAAGAATTTAAGTTGTTAAACTCTAATTCGCATTGAAAAAAACAAAACAAAATAAAACAAACAACAAAAAAACCAAAACACCTAAATGCTATGATGGATGTGAACTTGGTATTGTATGAAGTTGCATTTAAAAGTTGCTAGAATATGAACTGATTTGGATCTAGGAAAATTGAATAATGGATTGATGTTTAATACACTGTTTTTTGACATCTGTAAATTTTAAATGTAAATTAAGCCAGTGGATCCATAGTTCTAATGAAGCTGGGAAATTAAACCAAAATTTTATTTTAATAGACTTATTGTGTGGTAACTAGTTGGAAGAGACTTCTTAGTAAATTCACCGTGCTAGTTTTTGAGGTCGTGGGAGAGAATGAAAGAAAGGCCGTTTTTTGAGACCAATGGAATGTTAAATTTGGAACAAAGTTGTACCATATGAATTCTTGTATTTGCCGGAAAGCCCTATACCTCTCTTGGGTCAAGATTTGTTAAGTAAATTGTAAGCTCAAATAACGTTTTCTGAGAATTCTGTTTAGTTGCATGTCCTACAAGAAGCTGCTTGGACGGTGCAGATCTGCTTGCTTCAAGTGAGAAATCTCCAAGGAAATTTCGAATGCTGTATTTCCACTAGTATTAACAGCCAATGTTTCGATAAATCAAATACTACACTGATAGAACTGAAACAGGACTTCGATCCGGTAAGGGAAAACAATATCCAATAAATATGACAGCCAAAATGGAGTTAGAAACTTTGAGGAATAAATTTATGACAACCTTACAAGGTAACTGCATTTGATTGGACTTGCAGATCTGTCTATTTATAGGTACAACATAGAAACAACCTGTGGCTATTGTGAGACAGTATGATGATATTGCTAACACACTGATATACCAATTGTTACTCTGATCAAGAAATGCAGGGAATGAATTTAAGTCTTAATAGGCCATGATCCTTTTGTCATATATGTACCATTTGTGAAATCTAATTTTGATTTTTTTATTTTTGCAGTCTATGTCCTTGTAAATTGCACTAGCTGATTTTCTTAACAGCACAGCTTTTGGCATGCCTAAATGTAAATTACTGCAGAACGTGCAAGTCTTTAACATCAGGTCACAGACCATCCTTGTATTTGGTCTGATCCTACATGCTTGCACAGTTTTTGTTGATGGTTCTGGGAAGTTTCATAAAGCTGAAGTGGTCTGGCGTGAAGATAACAATTGTCATCATTCTGTAAAAATTATTGAAGGTTCAACCCAATTAGCAGAACTTGGCACAACTTTACATTACTTAGAGCTTTTTAAGGAGGAACCTCTAAATTTGATTTGTGATTTTGAGTACGTAGTCAAGATCCAACGCACGTATCTGATTCTGAACTGTATTTTTTTTTAAACGAAAAGGGGGAGAAGTAAGGAAAACACCACAAACCCAGTTGTCAAAAGCATTGTATGTGATGAATCACTTATATCTAAGTGGTGCAGCCCAAATTTGCCCTGTGATGAAACACTTTGCAAGTATGACCCAAAAACATGCTAAATCAGAAAGAACCTGCATTAGTTATGGTCAAATCACTAGTTAATGGTCAATGGAAAAGGCCACATCAATTGATAACCTGGGGAAAAGGTTATGCTTGTGTCATTACAGGCCGAGGATTGAAGTGAATTCAACAAAGATTCAACGGATGCCGATGGACAGGAGGGAGATAAGTTGTGAGGACTGTTTCAGATGTAAATCATGGATCCTAATTCAGTGTTATAGATGCTCACAGACCTGGTGGTCTAGAAGCCTATTAGCAAGCAGGTGGTGTACCTTCTGTGGAGAACGGCAATTTGAACAAACAGCAGGAGAGCCGAAAGGGCGATATTACGCTTGGATAGTCAATGCAAAAATGAGGTAGAATTATGAGACATTCCTACCATAGTATCTACTGCACTCCTTCTCCCTAGTCTAGCAGCTGGTAAAGCTTTAGGAGACATATCAAAGTTAAGTTATTGGTCTTTTAAACAGGCTAATCTAACTTCTGAGATACTAACTCAATTAATAGTAGATGTTGATGGTATTAGGCATGCTACTCTACAAAATCACACAGTTATAGATCTTTTACTTTTAACACTAGATCATGGTTGTGAAGAATTGGAATGTGTTGTATTAACTTGTCTGATCCTTCTGAATCTATTCATAGTACTTTAGACAAACTAAAACAGCATGTTACTAAGATTGTCATAGTAGAATTAGGGTTTGACAAATGGTTTAAAAGCTTGGGAATAGGTGGGTAGTTGTTTGATCTTGTTAAATTATGCTCAACTGCATTGTATGTAATTGTAATTATGTTGTTAATCATGTGATTGTATGCTGCAGTGTATTTCAAAGATGATTCAGCGTGTTGTAAACAAGGCCTGGCTGGTTCAAAAACAAAAAGGGGGAATTGTGGGAGATTTGAGGGATTTTCTTGAAGTTAATGTGTGGATGGGTTTCTATTAGATGGCGATTTGTTATTAAACTTGTCAGGCCCTAAGGAATTTCAAGGCCACGTCGGAAAGCTGAAAACACGACGTCAGTCAACACATCTATTAGCAGTGAGACTTGGGCGCGTGGACAACTCTTGAACATAGACAATATCCAATCAGCTAATGCATGCTTGGAGCGTGGACGCGTGATCAGGAAATAACTGCATATATAAGGAGGCTTGTTTCTGTAATAAATGGCCTTTCTTGAATTCACGTTGGATTGTGTGGAGTCCATGATTTTTCACCCTCACACCTGCCCCCCAGAAGTAACTCGATCCAGTCTCCCCCTCTAGCACCTTGATGGCCCCACATAAATCCCTTACCAGCCAGCATATGCTGGCATTGCCTTCTGCATCACCCCAGTGCCCAAAATGGAGGCTGACTGTAAATTTGCTTTAGAGGAACAGCACATAAGAGGTCAATGAAGGCAGATTTCTTCTCTTTGTGGGTCTTCTTGTACCACCACCTGAAGTATCTGCAAGCAAGGGAAGGAGAGGTATGAAAGATGACAGAAGCTGGCATCACTGCACAGCAGGGTCTGACTGGCACACATTGCAGCTGCCCCTCTTGTATAAATGTACAAAAGTGACCTATGTCCCAGGGTGTGAGGGGTGACATCCCCTGCTATCCATCTGCAGTGTGTATCAGAAGACGTGAGTAGGCACAGCTCAGGCAGCACAGGGCTGCTTGCAAGGGCACAGTGTGAAAACAGAGCACTCCAATACCCAAGAGCAGGACTCCCAGCTCATGCAGGGAGCTTTCCCAGCCACCCCCACTGAGAAGCAGCAACACACACACACAAGGACCTAAAATCAGCAATTAGTAATAAAATAAGTTAATAAGAATAAGGGTCTATGCTGGTTTGACTGAAAATGGGTTAATTTTCTCCGTGCAATTAGAAATCTTTCTTTTTCATAGCTAGAATGCTCATTATTTAAACTCAGTTTGAGAACAAGCAGATAACACCCCAGCACAGAGATAATGTTTGTAATTGCTCTGGTCTGAGAGCCAAGGACATTCTGAGTGCCTTGCTTACAGGTGTGAGACAGCGAGGAAGAGGGGCAGAGATGGGGCAGAGCTTGACTGACATCCAGACTGATCAATAAGAGTATTCCATCCCATTAGCGTCATGCTTCAGACTTAAGGGAAGTTGGGACCTTCCAATTTTGGCTTGTTAAACCACGACAGGGTCATAGATTTTAGGCACTTATGAAGTTTAATAAGAATAAGCTTCACAGATGCTAGGTTTTAAGCACTTATTAGGTGTTAAGTCACAAGGATGGAATTTGTTGAGGTAAGCAGGAGAAGGTTAGGAGACAATGCCCTTGTTCTCAGAAGATAAGGTGGTGAGACCAGCATAAGGATCGGTTCATACTGGTTTTGCGGTTACAAGCCGAATAACAAAGGAATATAATGCATATGCAAAGGATTTCCTGGAAATGTAATGAATATGTATGTTCCATGTGGATAAAACCTGTGTCAGGGAATTGTTCGGGGCCCTCACTAGACAGAGCTATCCTGTGAGAGTGCCTGAGTGACGCACGTCAGTCATTAAATGGAATGCTTGCTTTTTAAACCTTAAACCCTGGTTTTAGAAGTTTCTTCAATTTGCCAATTTTGCGGTATCCCCACCACCATGCCTGGTAGGGCACATCCTGCTAAGGTAAGTCTCAGAACGGAGGCACAAGCTGGGAGAAGCCATACACTGCTCTGGGGATGTGAGCCTTGCTCTTCCACCTCCATGTCTCCATTGCCACACACAGCCCTGCCACATCCCAGTGCTACATCCCCAGGAGAAGATCACACGGGGCAGCCTTGCCCTGTAGGAAGTGATGCCTGCTGTCTGCAGCTGGCAGGATCCCAGAGACTCACCTCTGCTTTCACACCAGCTGTGCAGCCAGGCACTGCCCATCAGATAATTTCTCACCCAAAGGCCTCAGAATCAAGAGACACTCAAACAGGGGCACACCCACACCTGGGTGTGCCAGCACCACTCCAGGCAAGAGGAGCAAGGCTGAGGTCCCAGGTCAGCACTCATAAGGGACTGGCTTTTGCTAATGAACCACCCCAAGTTAAATCTTCCATCTGGAGACAATTAGCATACAGAAACCAGCTACCAGATTAGAAGTAGCTGCTGAACTCCCCTGAGCAAACAAACAGGCAAGACCCAAGTGATGGCTCCACAGTGCCAGGTGGGCACATGAGCTCCTGTGGTGGGGAACATCCCTGAGCTACCCGTGAGCACTAATGCTATATCACTGAGAGGAGAAAGCCACCCCAGCTGGGAGCCCACAGCCTGTTCTGCTCCAGCAGCTCACAGGATGCAAAGGCCAGGCAGTGGGCAGTGAGTACTATTACCTCAGGACATGTAGCCCTAGTTTAATGGGGATGGGGGCATCAAAGGGGAGAGACTCTTCCACAACAAGCCCTGCTCCTACACACACTTCCCCAGCAAAAACAACCCACTCTTACCTTTTTGGCTGTGTGATAACCAGACATTCACTTTATTCACCAACTTTTAAGGTCTCCGAAGCCCTCTTGGGATGATATTTTCTGGGATGCAGTCATAGGACACAACTGCAGACTGCTCTCTGTTCCTATGTACTCACCTTCATGTTTGACTGTTTAAGGACATTTTGCCTGCAGAGGTCCAGGGCATAAAGAGAACCTGCTTGTCCTGCATGACCGCCCTGAATCAGGGCCTGCTGCTATCTTCAAGCTACATCTGCTGCAAGTGTTCTTCTCCTAGCTGAGACAGCCCCGGCTTTACACTGCTGAGGCGAGGTTTATGGCAGCATGCTTGCTCTCTGTCTCAAGGAAATGATATTTTTATTATTTTCTTTAAACCTAGTATCAGAGAAAAAAGATACCCAGGCAGAGCAGCTGCAGCACAGGCCAGCAGGGCATCCTGGCTCCTTGGAAAGGACATGATTGATACTGCAAATCGGCCACGTAAAAAAACTTCTAAAACCAAAATTTGTGGGTTTAAAAGCAAGCATCCTTTATTGGCGTGCCGCCAACTCCAGGGGATCCATCCTCGGGGAGGGGGGCAGAAGAAGTTCCAGGCACAGGTTATATCCATCCAGATCATACATATTCATTACATTTCTTGGAAATCCTTTGCATATGTATTACATGCCTTTGTTATTTGGCTTGTAACCTGCTTGCACTGGTGTCACCACCTTATCTTCTGAGAGCAAGGGCATTGTCTCCTAACCTTCCCCTGCTTATCTTAACAAATACCATTCTTGTGACTTGATGCCTAACACCTAACATCTGTGAACCTTATTCTTATTAACTTAGTAAAATCTACAACCCTTATTTGTATAGACTTATTTTATTACTAATTGCTGATTTTAGGTATCAGACGGAGGGATTTAAAAAAGCATTTATTCCAGGAGCACACAGCAGGAGAGGTTTGAGATTTATAGTCACTGCTCGAGCTCTTTTGCTGTCTCAATAGCAAACTTCCCCTGACAGCTTCTCCCCACATGGCACAGGCCAAGAGGAGAAGATGCTCGATGTCCAATTGCTGGCTATTAACAGCTTTCCCAAGGCTGCAAAATAACCAGGAGAAAGTCTTTGTGTTCTGCAACACTAAAAGCCCTGCCAGGGCCAGAGGGCATTTTTTTCCCTTCAAATTGGCAGCAGAATTAAAACCTGTCCAAACATCACCCAGACATTCTGGATTTGTGCTGTAACACCCTCCCAGGGCGCACCAGCCACCTCTGTGGAAACCTGTCTGCACCTCTCCTCCTGCCCTGCCAGCCCCAACACCTGCCGCAGCCCACAATCTCCAGGGCATCAGACTGAGTGCTGCCAAGCAGAGCCCTAAAGAGAGCGCATGTGCCCCGCCTGGATGTTGCCATTCCCCTACTGTCACAGCACTCAGTCCTCTCTCCATGCCCACTGTTGGGTTTTTTTTTGGCAGGTGTGCAAGCAGAGCTGTCCAAGCCATGACTGAGGTGTTGGCCAAGATGGACCGTGGGCCTGTGTTCCTGGCAGGGGAGGTGCTGGAGTTTGTGATCACTTTTACCAACCTGTTATCAGCCTTGTCCACCTGCACCAGCAGGTATGGCAGCCCATGCCAGTGGGCCCCTTTTTGCACATGAAACCTTGTGGTGGCAGTGCTGTCTGGAACAGCCCTCCCTCTGAGCAGCCAGGTATAGTTATGGCTGGTTTGTGGGGCAATGGTGCCAGCTCAACCACTGGTGACTTCCCTGCCTGAGGTACTCCCTTAAGGGTGCTTTGTGCCATCACTATTTCAGGACTGAAACTGAGATAATAATTCTGGTTTTATGCCCCCAAGAGAGAGACAAGAAAAAAGTATGCAATTATAGATGCTCTCAGGTGAGCCCTCAGCAACAAGGCTACTGGCAGAAAATGAAGCCAAACTGGCTGTTGAAGCAGGATATCTAGTTACACCAGGGTGACAGTCTCACAGGGCAACATTCAGACAATGTCATTGTTTCCTACATTTATGGAAGGAACTCTCTCTGTGTAGCAGCTTGCTTACTTATCAGTGTGATCCCTGCCTTCAGAGCTGGCAGTCAAAGGGATGAGCAGTACCTAGAGGGAGAAAGAGGCAGACTTCTGTGTCAGCATTTTCTATGGCCCAGCCTTTGCACACTGCCTCTTCCCTCATCATTACTATGTTCAAAATAGTCAGTGAAGAAAAATGAGAAGATGGGAGCTTCCTATATTGGTTCACAGGGAGTGACTCCGCATCATAAGAAGTCACCCAAAGCCTCCGTGTCCACTGAGTGTGTGGTCTTGTCTGATTCTCCTGGGGGTGGAGAGTGCTTTCTCATCTTAGGCCCTTCCTGAGAAGTGTCCATTTCCAGCTGTCAGGTTCAGCATCTTTTATGAAAAATACACATTTTACAGGTGTCGAGGGTTCTGATTGCGGGGTGACAATAAAACTGTGGCAGACGTATTGTTAACCCCCTCTCCCCCCCTTCCCCCTTCAACCCCTCCCTCTCCCCCCTTCCCACTAAGGACAGAGAGAAGAGAGTTGGAAAAATTAAAAATGTTTTACTAATGCTATTAATAAGAATAGAGAAAATAATATAAAATATACAAAACCAATCTTGAAAGTCTCAGCAACTGCAGAGCCGGCACCCAAAGTCCTGGATTGGACCCTGCAGCCAACCGGAGCTGGATTCAGTCTCTCACTAGGCCTCAATTCGGAGGGACGATTCACAAGGTCCTCTCCTAATGTCGGCCATAAGCAAAAGGGACGAGATCCTTGTGATCTCCCACTTTTATATGAAGTATTCACGTGAATGGAATGTTATACTCGGTTGGTTTCTTGGTCACCTGTTTCTCGTTGCCCCTCTCGTGAGATGTGAATCTGTCCTTATCAACAACCTTGCATTCCATTGCTATGTTTACCAAAACATGTATCTGGTTCTCCAGGAAAATGCAGCTAATATGAAGGCTTTAGCTGACAGGCCAAATTCACTGTCGAGGGTTAAGATTGTGGGGTGACAATAAAACCCTGGCAGAGGTATTGTTAACCTCCTCTCCCCCCCCAACTTCCCCCTTTTGCCCCTCCCTCTCCCCCCTTCCCACTAAGGACAGGCGATTGGGAGGGAAAGAAGGACAGAGAGAAGAGAGTTGGAAAAATTAAAAATGTTTTACTAATGCTACTAATAAGAATAGAGAAAATAATACAAAATATACAAAACCAATCTTGAAAGTCTCAGCAACTGCAGAACCAGCACCCAAAGTCCTGGATTACACTCTGTAGCCAACCTGGAGCTGGATTCAGCCTCTCACTAGGCCTCAGTTCACAGGGACGACTAGCAAGGTCCTCTCCTAATGTCGGCCATAAGCAGATGGGAAAAAGGAAAAGGGAAAAGGGACGAGATCCTCGTGATCTCCCACTTTTATATGAAGTATTCACGTGAATGGAATGTTATACTCAGTTGGTCAGTTTCTTGGTCACCTCTTTCTCATTGCCCCTTTCGCGAGATGTCCATCCGTGCTTATCAATAACTTTGCATTCCATGGCTATGTTTACCAAAACATGTATCTGGTTCTCCAGGAAAATGCAGCTAATATGAAGGCTTTAGCGGACAGGCAAATTCACTAAAAGAGAAACTTGTTTTTTAACAAAACCAGGGCATTCACTAAAAGAGAAACTTTTTTTTTAACGTAACCAGGACAACAGGTGATTATTTGATGAACCCATCTCCAGTGCTTGCAGTCTCAGCAGCAGCAAAGAAATCTCTTGTACTACTGCTGTAGGGCTTCTTTTTTTATTGCCTTCCTTAACTTTCCATCTTTTCTTCCTGGTTCCTCTTCTCTGCTGAATTAAACTTTCAAATTCAGCTGTGGCATAAGCATCTAGCTTTCTGGTTTTGTCTTGTGTGGTGACAGTGCTGTTTTTCCCAGTTCTGAAACATGTGGGACTGTAAAGGTACCAAGTGGAGCAGTTTTTGAGTTTCGCAGCAGTTACCAGAGCTTCATTTGGGAATTTCAGGTGTGTTGTGATCTGTAGAAAGCTGCCCCTTGGAAAAAGAAAACTTTTTAAAATAAAAAAGCAGGTGACCAAACTGATGAGACCTGGCTAAGTCATATGAGTGGCAACACCAAACAGATTGGTGGTTTGGAAATTGAAGCTGTGGGTTGCATAGAGGTAGTACTTATGAAGAAAGGCTGAGGGAGCTGGGTCTCTTTAGTTTGGAGAAGAGGAGACTGAGGGGTGACCTTAATAATGTTTATAAATATATAAAGGGTGAGTGCCATGAGGATGGAGCCAGGCTCTTCTCAGTGGCAAACAATGATAGGACAAGGAGTAATGGGATCAAGATGGAACACAAGAGGTTCCACTTAAATTTGAGAAGAATCTTCTTCTCAGTGAGGGTTACAGAGCACTGGAACAGGCTGCCCAGGGAGGTTGTGGAGTCTCCTTCCCTGTAGCCTAAATAAGGCAGAGTAGAGGGGTAGGATTATCTCCCTGACCTGATGGTCACACTCTTTTTAATGCACCCCAGGATACCATTTGCCTTCTTGGCCACAAGGGCACATTGTTGACTCATGGTCAACCTGTTGTTGTTCTTATCTGCAGTGTTGTTTTCCAGCAGGTGCACCCCTAACCTACACTGATGCCTGGGGTTATTCCTCCCCAGGTGCAGGACCCTACACTTGCCCTTGGTGAATTTCATTAGGTTCTTCCCTGCCCAGTCCTCCAGTCTGTCCAGGTCTCGCTGAATGGCAGCACAGCCTTCTGGTGTGTCAACCCTTCCTCCCAGTTTTTTTCATCAGCAAACTTGTTGAGGGTGCACTCAGTCTTTTCATCCAGGTCACTGATGAAAAGGTTGAATAGGACTGGACCTAACACTGACCCCTGGGGAACCTCACTAACTAGAGGCCTCCAACCAGGCTCTGCGCCATTGATCACAACCCTCTGAGCTCTGCCATCCAACCAGTTCATGATCCATCTGTCCCGCCCCAACAGATGGGATGAGGGATGAGTTAACTCTAGACGTGACACGCGCCCTGACTCAAGAGATGAGACCAGGTGTGAGTTAACTCTGGGTTAATTCTGTGCAGTTATGTGAAGTGAATGACAGACAATCACCTCCAGGGTCCAATTCAATTGTGAGTTTTACTAAAAGTACTTGTTGGAATATTGGTTACAGTGAATGGTGACTTGGCAAAAGTATAACAGAACTTATCAACACATTAACAGCAAAAATCCTACTACGAGCGATATATTGGCAACCATCAGTAGCTATAATATGAAATTTAACCAGAAATCAACAGCAGAGCTTAAAGATGGTGTTATCCTTATATGTTCAAAAGGGAAAGGGAGAAAGAGAGTGGTAGAGAGGGAAGGAAAACTAAGGTATAAAGGAGAGAGAAAGAGAGTAATATATATACTGAAGGAGAGACAAAGAAATGGGGGTATAGAAAAAAGGAGCGAAAGAAAGAAAGAAAGAAAGAAAGAAAGAAAGAAAGAGAGGGATCCAGTCTCTTACAGCCCCACAGCGTGGATGACAGGACTTGTACGATGTTGTGTAGCCTCGATGTTCCATGGCGAGGATGCTGGGGTCAGGAGCGCAACATCCTCCTATGTCTGGTTCAGAGTGAGGGTCCTCAGGGTGCTGGTATTCTCTTGGTGAGGCCAAGCTGGTATTCCCTTCGGTGAGACTGGTAGGCCCTACCTGTGATGTTTTAGATGAGCTTTTTATAGCTCCCAGAGTAGAGGAAAGTCGGGGGGGGGGGGGGGTGGGGGGGGTGGGGAGGGGGGGAAGTGGTGATTGCGAAAGAGGGACAAGTCTGGACAAGTCCTGGGCCACGTTAAAAGGGTCTCAACTTTTCCCCTTTGTTTGCAGAGCTGGGCATATCAGGAGATGGGGCTATGTGCCCTCTAGCACATCCTCCATCTCTGGGCGGTCAGCTAGCCTGATCTGTGGCTCGTTAGCTCCTCGTTGATATGTAGATCACAGTTCCCCTTGCTCTGAATGTGTCATCTCCTGGCTGAACTGGTTTCACCACAATGTTATCAACCATGATCCTCATCAATACACAACACCATATCACCATGCATTCATCCAATCCACACTTCTTGAGCTTGCCTATGAGTAGGTTGTGAGAGTCAGTGTCAAAAGCCTTACTGAAGCCCTCTGAAGAGGACCCTGCCAGTTCTGCTTGTGATCCGAGGCCTAATTCCAGGCCCTACATCCCTGAATCCAGTTCCGGTTTACTGTGGAGTCCGGCCCAGGACTTCTGGGTGCCTGCCCTGCAGCTGCTGGAGCAACACCAGCTCTGCCATGGGCCGCTGCTGCACTACACCGGGGAATTCAAGATTGGTTTTGATTATTTTGTATTATTTTCTCTATTTATTAGTAGCATTAGTAAATCTTTTTAAACTTTTCCAGCTCATAAGTCTCTCTCCCTTTTCCTCCTATTACCCTTCTGAGTGGGGAGGGCGGGGAGTTTACAGAGAGCATCGTCCAGGGTTTATTGTTGCCTTGCAATAAATGGTGACAGATGGGAAGCAGTACGTTCTTGTTGGGGTGGAAGTGGTGTCAGGAGTTACCCAAGCTGCAGCCACTGTGAGAGTAACTGGGGATAACACAGTGAAAGGCTTGAAGCTATGGTTTAGTTATCTGCCAAAACCCCAATCCATCCAATCAGATAACGGTATCCACTTCACTGTCAGGGTGGTTCAGGAATTGGCAAAAGGCAAAGGAATATTTCACGTCCCCTACTATCCCTTAAGATAAAGGGAGAGTGGAAAGAACAAACAGATTACAGACTCAGTCCCTGAGGTCAGCTGATCAGAGACAGATCAGCCGGAGCTACGTTGGCAGATCCCGTGGTACAGGGGTTTTTTCAGTTTTTAGGTTTTGATTTTGCGACCTGGAAGCATCTGGCAGCCCTTGTGAGAGCGGCTGATGTGGCGTGGGTGTTACCACGGTGACAGCCAGAGATTTAAAATCGGTTGAAACTCAAAACTAGCACTCAGTCCCCGATGTCGGCTGATTGGAGCCAACTCAGCTGGAGCCATGTCGGCAGATCCCGTGGTACAGGGAGATTTTTGGTTTTTGGGTTTTGATTTTGCAACCCAGAAGCACCTGGCAACTCTTGCAAGAGCGGCTGACATGGCGTGGGCATTACCACGGTGATGGCGATCACACCCCCACCCCTCGCCTTGAAAAAGCCTCAGAGAGGGCAGTGACCCGTCACTGTCCACCAGGTACTGGGAGGGGTGACGAGCGTGTGAAGCGTGTGAGTACCACCCACAATGTGCTGTAGCAGTGGGTGTGGTAGCTCGTGCAGCGGGGTACAGAGGTTTTGTCCCTCCTTGCTTGTTAGACCATCTCACCTATTGCCAGTGTCCCAGACTACTGCTGATCATGGTCTCTTCCAGACAGAGAGCTTGTCACAAAAAGACTGTGGCAACCCATACAGAGGGTCTGCCCCAAACCGTGTCTCTACAGGTGTTCAGCCGCAGGGAGTGCCAGAGCCTGCTGCTGCTGGGGGAGAGAGGCCAGCATTCCACCTACGTGAGGTGTGAGCAGGTAGAAGATCTGCTCAGCATGGTGGTGAAACTTAAGGAGGAGGTTTAACACACTGAGGACCATCAGGGAGTGTGAAAAGGAGATCGACTGGTGGAGTAAATCCCTGGCATTCTAGTCAGAAAGGTCCCAGAGAGATACCCCCCAAAAGGTGATGGACCCATGCCCTGTCGGGCAGAGGGGGGAAGACCCAAGACAGCCCCTGCCCTGTTGCTCTTGGGCAGAGGCAGGGGACCAAAAAGATGAGGAGGGTTGGAAGCTAGTTCCAGTTAGGCGCCGCAGGCAACCCCCCTCCCTACCTGCTTTGCTTCCCCAGGTGCCCCTCTGTAATAGGGCCCTGGATCTTGAAGAAGAGGTATGTGAGGATGTGGTGCAAGGCCTGCCTACGAGGTCACATAGGAAGAGGTGGTTGACTCCACGCCTCAAGATTGCCTCTGATAAGAAAGAAAGAAGGGTAATTGTAGTAGGCGATTCCCTTCTGAGAGGAACAGAGGGCCCAATATGCGTAGTTGACCCTCATCATAGGGAAGTCTGTCGTCTACCTGGTGCCCGAATCGGGGATATCACCAGGACACTCCCCAACCTGATGCACCCACCAGACTACTAACCACTGCTGATCTTCCAGACAGGTGGGGAGGAAGCTGCATCCCGTAGTCTGAGGGGAATGAAGAAAGATTTCAAGACCTTGGGAAGGTTGGTGAAAGCGTCTGGGGCACAAGTGATTTTTCTCTTTCCTCCTTCCATTTTTGGGTGATGACATGCGATGGAATAGAAAAATTCAGTCCATAAATTATTTGCTACAAGACTGGTGCTACAGGCAAGGCTTTGGATTCTTTGATAATGGCTGGTTTTATAAGACACCAGTCCAGACAGTGATACGTGGGATAGGTTTATCTCACAGGGGCAAAAGGATGCTGGGAAAGGAATTAACAGGGCTCATTTGGAGAGCTTTAAACTAGATTCGAAGGAGGATGGGGTTGTAGCTGGGCTTGCACCAGTGGGGCAGCACTCTAGTATTGATAAAGACCGGGAGGCCTCCCACTCCCCTTGGGTGAAATCGGTGTACTCAGCTCACTCCCTGAAATGCCTGTGCACCAATACACACAGCATGGGAAATAAGTAGGAGGAGTTAGAAACCTGTGTTCGGGCAGGAGATTATGATCTGGTGGCAATCACAGGGACATGGTGGGACAGCTCACATGACTGGAATATGGTCATGGATGGTTATGTCCTCCCCAGGAAAGACAGGACAGCCAGGCAAGGTGGTAGAGTTGCTCTTTACGTGAGAGAGCAACTACAATGTATTGAGTACTGTCCAGGGGCAGATGAGGAGCAAGTTGAGAGTCCGTGGGTGAGAATTAAGGGGCAGGCTGGCAGGGGTGATACTGTTGTGGGTGTCTATTATAGGCCACCAGATCAGGGTGAAGAAATTGACAAGGCCTTCTACAGGCAGCTGGGAGCAGCCCCACAGTCACAGGCCATGGTTGTTGTGGGGGATTTTAACTACCCTGCTGTTTGCTGGAAGGACTACTCAGCCAGACATCCACAGCGCAGGAAGTTCCTCCAGTGCATTGACGATAACTTCCTGATGCAAATGGTGGATGAGCACACTAGGAGAGGAGCACTGCTGGATCTCATCCTCACTAACAAGGAGGGTCTGGTTGAAGCAGTAAAGGTTGAGGGCTGCCTTGGTTGCAGCAAGCATGAGATGATGGAGTTCAGGATCTTGTGTGGCAGGAACAGAATACCAAGCAGAATTGCAACCCTGGATTTCAGCAGGGCCAACTTTGGCCTTTTAAAACAATTGCTAGGGGAAATCCTGTGGGCAAGGGTACTTGAAGGTAAAGGGGCCCAAGATAGTGGGCTAGCAATCAGGGGCTGCTTCTTCCAAGCTCAAGAGCAGAGCATCCCGACACATAGGAAGTCAAGGAAGGGAGCCAGAAGACCTGCATGGTTAAACAGGGAACTGTTGGGCAAGCTCAAGTGAAAGAGGAGAGTTTACAGATCATGGAAGGAGGGGCTGGCCACTTGGGAAGAATATAAGGCTGTTGTCAGAGGATGTAGGGAGGCAACTAGGAAAACTGAGGCCTCCTTAGAATTAAACCTTGTGAGAGGGGTCAAGGACAGCAGAAAGATCTTTTTCAAATACGTGGCAGATAAAACTAACACCAGAGGCAATGTAGGCCCACTGATGAATGGAGTGGTTGCCCTGGTGACAGAAGATACAGAGAAGGCAGAGTTACTGAATGCCTTCTTTGTCTCTGTCTACTCTGCCAGAGGCTGTCCTGAGGAGCCCCGTACCCCTGAGGCCCCAGAGGAAGGCAGGACAATGGAGGAGTCTACCTTGATTGATGAGGACTGGGTTAGGGAGCAATTAAGCAATCTGGATATCCATAAATCCATGGGTCCGGATGGGATGCACCAGTGGATACTGAGGGAGCTGGCTGAAGTTATTGCTAGGCCACTCTCCGTCATCTTTGCTAAGTCATGGGAGACAGGAGAGGTGCTTGAAGACTGGAGGAAAGCAAATGTCACTCCAGTCTTCAAAAAGGGCAAGAAGGAGGACCCAGGAAACTACAGACCAGTCAGCCTCACCTCCATCCTTGGGAAGGCAATGGAACAACTTATCCTTGGTGCCATCTCAAGGCATATCAAGGATAAGAGTGTCATTAGGGGCAGTCAGCATGGCTACACCAAGGGCAAGTCATGCTTAACCAAACTCATAGCCTTTTATGAGGACATAACGAGGTGGATAGATGATGGCAAAGCTGTGGATGTGGTCTACCTTGATTTTAGTAAAGCATTTGACACAGTCTTCCACAGCATCCTTGCTGCTAAACTGAGGAAGTGTGGTCTGGACAATCAGGTACTGAGGTGGACTGTGAACTAGCTGAAGGAAAGAAGCCAGAGAGTCGTGGTCTGTGGGACAGAGTCTAGTTGGAGGACTGTATCTAGTGGAGTGCCTCAAGGGTCAGTACCGGGACCAGTACTATTCAATATATTTGTCAATGACTTGGATGAGGGAATAGAGTACACTGTCAGCAAGTTTGCCAATGACACCAAACTGGGAGGAGTGGCTGACATGCCAGAAGACTGTGCTGCTATCCAGGGAGACCTGTACAGGCTGGAGAGTTGGGCAAGGAAAAATTTAATGAAATATAACAAGGGCAAGTATAGAGTCCACCACTGATCACAACCCTCTGAGCTCTGCCATCCAGCCAGTTCGTGATCCATTTCACAGGCTATCAGGTTGGTCAAACATGATTTCCCTTTGGTGAACCCATACTGACTACTCCTGATAACCTTCTTTTCCTCCACGAGCTTGGAGATGACATCCAGAATGAGCTGTTCCATCACCTTTCCAGGGATGGACGTGAGGCTGACTGGCCTGTAGTTTTCTCAGTCATCCTTCTTGCTGTTTTTGAAGACTGGAGTGACATTGGCTTTCCTACAGTCCTCAGGCACCTCTCCTGTTCTCCAAGACCTTTCAAAGATGATGAAAAGTGGCTTTGCAGTAACATCTGCCAACTCTCTCAGCACTCATGGGTGCAACCAATCGGGGCCCATGGATTTGGGGATGTCCAGTTTGTGTAGACAATCTCTAACCTGTTCTTCCTCAATCAAGGAAAAGTCTTCCTTTTGCCTGACTTGCTCTTCTGTCTCTAGGGTCTGGAATACCTGAGGGCCAGTTTTAGCAGTAAAGAAGGAAGCGAAGGAGGCATTCAGTAACTTTGCCTTCTCTGTATTATCCATCACCAGTACATCCTCCTCATTCAGCTGCAGACCTACATTTTCTCTAACCTTCCTTTTGCTGCTGATATACTTGAAGAAGCCCTTCTTGTTGTCTTTGACCTCCCTGGTCAGATTTGCTTCCAAGTGGAGCTTGGCCTTCCTCACTGCATCCCTGCATACTCTAACATCTTCTTTGTCTTCCTCCCAGGTGGTCTGTCCCTTTCTCCACATGTCATAAACATCCTTCTTCCACCTGAATTTTGACTGGAGTTCCTTACTCATCCATGCTGGCTTTTTACTCCCTTTACTTGATTTTTCCGTATAGGGATGCATCAGTATTGGCCTTGGAGGAAGCAATGTTTGACTATTTAGCCAGCTTTCTTGTACCCCCTGACCTTCTATAGCCCTATCCCATGGTATTCTTCCAAGTAGAACCTTGAAGACACCAAAGTTCGCCCTGCTGAAGTCCAAGGTTTTAGTCCTACTTATTTTACTGCTTCCTCCACCATCCTGGTTTTGTTAAAAGCAAGACCAGTTCTCTTTTAGTGAATTTCCTCTCAGCTAAGTGCCTTCTAAGTGCCTGCATATTTTTCTTGGATACTGTGCTTGGTGCTGATAAGAGGACCAATGGAATGCTGAAAAAGCTCGTGTTTAGATATATTACTATGGTAACCAAGGTTAACTGCTAACAGGACATATTTGGAAGGAGGGGCAGACGGAACAGGTGACTAAAACTGACCAACTGAGTATTCCATCCCATAATCGTCATACCCCTATATAAGAGAGTGATCACAAGGGTCTAGTGCTCTTCGACCATGGTCGGCATCTGAAGAGCACCCTGTCTGTCTGCCTGCAATCTGGAAGGCCTCAGGACCTGCATCCCTGAAATCCAGTTTCCAGTTTGCTGTGAAGTTCCACCCATGACTTCCGGGTGCCTGCCCTACAGCTGCTGGAGCCACATCAGCTACACCCACCCAGCTCAACCACTGCAGGAGTGACGCCAACTCCATATCAAGCATTCAAGACTGGTTTTGTATATTTTGTATATATTTTCTATTTATTAGTAGCATTACTAAAACCCTTTAAAACCTTCCAACTTGAAGTCTAAATCTCTCTTCCTTCCTTCTTATCTTCCTTATTATCTTTCCGATCTAAAGGAGAGGGTGGATGGAGGGTGAGGAGGTAACAGAGAGTGTCTGCCATGGTTTATTGTTGCCAGTGCCTTAAACCTTGACATCCACGCAGGATCCTGAACTCCACCATCTCATCATTGCTGCAGCTGAGGCTGCCCCCAACCGTGACATCTCCAACCATTTCTTCTTGGTTTGTCAGGACAAGGTCCAGCAGCACACCTCTCCTCGTTGCCTCCTCCACCATCTGTGTCAAAAGGTTGTCACCAATGATCATAGAATCATAGAATCACAGAATCATTTATGTTGGAAGAGACCCTCAGGATCACTGAGTCCAACCATAACCTAACTCTAGCACTAAACCATGTCCCTAAAAACCTCATCTATATGCCATTTAAACACCTCCAGGGATGGTGACTCCACCACTTCCCTGGGCAGCCTGTTCCAATGCTTCACAACCCTTTCCGTGAAGAATTTTTTCCTAATATCCAATAAAACCTCCTCCAGTGCAACTTGAGGCCATTTCCTCTTATCCTATCACTTGCTACTTGGGAGAAGAGACTAACACCCTCCATACTACAACTTCCTTTCAGGTAGTTGTAGACAGCGACAAGGTCTCCCCTCAGCCTCCTTTTCTCAAGGTTAAACAGCCCCAGTTCCCTCAACTGCTCCTCATATCACCTATGCTCCAGGCCCCTCACCAGCTTCTTCGCCCTCCTCTGCACTCTCTCTAGTACCTCAATGTCCTTCTTATGATGAGGGGCCCAAAAGAGAACACAATACTCAAGGTAGGGCCTCAGCATTGCTGAGTATAGTGGCACAATCGCTTCTCTAGTTCTGCTGGCCACACTATTCCTGATACAAGCCGGGATGCTGTTGGCCTTTTTGGCCACCTGGGCACACTGCTAGCTCACATTCAGCCGGCTGTCAATCAACACCCCCAGATCCTTTTCTGCCAGGCAGCTTTCCAGCCACTCTTCCCTGAGCCTGTAGTGCTGCCTGGGGTTGTTATGACTCAAGTGCAGGACCCAGCCTTTGGCCTTGTTGAACTATATACAATTGGCTTCAGCCCAACAATCCAGCTGGTCCAGATCCCTCTGTATGGCCTTCCTACCCTCCAGCAGATCAACACTGCTACCCAGTTTGGTGTCATCTGCAAACTTACTGAGGGTGCGCTCAATCCCCTCATCCAGATCATTGATAAAGAGATTAAACAGAACTGGCTCCAATACTGAGCCCTGGGGAACACCACTTGTGGCCGACTGAATTTGGTTCAGTTCACCACGACTCTTTGGGCCTGGCCCTCCAGCCAGTTCTTTATCCATCACCGAGTACTCCCATCCAGGCCATGAGCTGCCAGCTTCTCCAGGAGAATGCTGTGGGATACGGTGTCAAAGGCTTTAATGAAGTCTAAGTACATAACAGGCTGGAGAGTTGAGCGGGGAAAAATTTAATGAAATATAGCAAGGGAAAGTGTAGAGTATTGAATCTGAGCAGGAACAACCCCAGGTTCGGGTATAAGCTGGGGACTGACCTGTTAAGAGAGCAGCTTAGGGGAAAGGGACCTGGGGGCTCTGGTAGACAGCAGGATAACCATGAGCCAGCACTGTGCCCTTGTGGCCAAGAAGACCAATGGCATCCTGGGATGTATTAGAGGGGGGTGGCTAGTAGGTCCAGAGAGGTTCTCCTTCCCCTCTACTCTGCCCTGGTGAGACCACATCTGGAATATTGTGTCTATTTCTGGACTCCTCAGTTCAAGAAGGACAGGGAACTGCTGGAGAGAGTCCAGTGCAGAGCCACAAAGATGATTAAGGGAGTGGAGCATCTCCCTTATGAGGAAAGGCTGAGGGAGCTGGGTCTCTCTAGCTTGGAGGAGACTGAGGGGTGACCTCATTAATGTTTACAGATATCTAAAGGGTGAGTGTCACGAGGATGGAGCCAGGCTCTTCTCTGTGACAACCAATGATAAGATAAGGGGCAATGGGTATAAACTGGAACACAGGAGGTTCCATTTAAATTTGAGAAGAAACTTCTTCTCAGTGAGGGTGACAGAGAACTGGAACAGGCTGCCCAGGGAGGTTGTGGAGTCTCCTTCTCTGGAGACATTCAAAACCCGCCTGGACACCTTCCTGTGCAACCTCATCTAGGTGTTCCTGCTGTGGCAGGGGGATTGGACTAGATGATCTTTTGAGGTCCCTTCCAATCCCTATCATTCTGTGATTCTGTGATCCACAGCCTTTCCCTCATCTACTAGTTGGATCACCTTGTCACAGAAGGAGATCAAGTTGGTCAAACAGGACCTGCCTTTCATAAACCCATGTTGACTGGGCCTGATCAAATGTTTCTCTTCTAAGTGCTGTGTGATGTTACTTAAGATCATTCACTCCATTACCTTGCCCGGCACCAAGGTTAGATTGACAGGTCTTAGTTCCCTGGATCCTCCTTCCAGTCCTTCTTGTAGATGGATGTCACATTAGCCAACTTCCAGTCAACTGGGACCTCCCCAGTTAGCCAAGATAGATAGATAGCTGAAAGTTAGCTTATAGATAATGGAAAGTGGCTCAGTGATCACCTCCGCCAGCTCCCTCAGCACCCTTGGGTGTATCCCATCTGGCCCCATAGACTTGTGAGTGTCCAAGTTGTGTAGCAGGTCGCTAACCATTTCCCCTTTGATTATTTGGGCTTCATTCTGCTCCCCATCCCTGTCTTCTGGCTCAGGGGGCTGAGTACCTGGAGCACAACTGTTCTGACTATTAAAGACTGAGGCGAAGAAGGCATTTAGTACCTCAGCCTTTCCCTCATCCTCTGTCACTATGTTTCCCTCTGCATCTATCAGGGGATGGAGATTTTCCTTAGCCCTCCTCCTGTTGCTAATGTATTTATAGAAACATTTCTTCTTGCCTTTCACAGTCCTAGCCAGGCTCAGCTCTAGTTGGGCTTTGGCCCTTCTGATTTTCTCCCTGCATAACCTCACAGAATTCTTGTATTCTTCTTGAGTGGCCTGCCCCTCCTTCCAAAGGTTATAAATATTCTTTTTCTTCCTAAGTTCCAGTTGCAGCTGTCTATTCAGTCAGGCTGGCCTTCTTCCCTGCCGGCTTGCCTTCTGGCACACAGGGACAACCTGCTCCTGCACCTCTGAGATTGTGGGAATAGCAAGACGTGTGATAAAGGAAGATGGATACTAACATGACCATCCAGACGGTCAAAAAAGAAATAATACTAACATGAATAAATCACAGGAATTAGTCAAAATATAAAGGGCCTTGGACGAGTTGTACTGAAGTATGTTTTTCATAATTGTAAGGAGTGATAGCCCAGGCTCTTGAGAATGGTATCTCAGGCAGGAAAACCACCCCCAAGTATATGTGACGTGTGAATGATGTTGGGCCTGGTCTGTGAATTTGTGGGAACGTGACTGAAAACAGACGCAACACGAGTGTGGTATGTTTGGAATAACAATTATTGAAAAAACATCCTGTCTAACTTCTTAGTCCAGGCCCATATCTGTAAACCTATAAATTGTGGATGATTAATAAAGAGGGCCTTAGCCTGACTCAGCTCTCTCTGTTCTGCCTGGCTCTGTGCTCCCTCCTGAACACAACCTCTGCCTGTGTGTGTGTCTTTGTCTGCATCTCCGTGTGCGTCGTTCCTCATTGCCGCATAAGATTACCTTCTTGAAGAGAGACCAGCCTTTCTGGACTCCTTTGTCCTTCAGGACTATCTCCCAAGGGACTCTGCCAACCAGCCTTCTGAACACATCAAAGTCTGCCCTTTGGAAGTCCAAAGTAGCAGTTCTGCTGACCACCCTTCTAACTTCTCCAAGGATAGTAAACTCAATCATTTCATGATCACTATACCCAAGGCGACCTCCAACCGACACGTTGCCCATGAGTCCTTCTCTATTTACAAACATCAGATCCAGTGGGACTCCTTCCCTGGTAGGCTCACTAACCAGCTGTGTTAGGAAGTTGTCCTCCATGCTGCCTGCAAAATATTTCATCTGCCTCTACATCCTGGCTGAGTGATCTGTAACAGACCCCCACCAGGATGTCTGCCTTGTTGCCCTTCCCCTTGATTCTCACCCACAGACACTCAACCCTATCACCACCCTCCTCAAGTTCCAGACAATCAAAAACCTCCCTAACATACATCGCTACCCCACCTCCTCTCCTTCCTTGCCTATCCCTTCTGAAGAGTTTATAGCCATCCATTGCAGCGCTCCAATTATGAGAATCATCCCACCATGTTTCTGTGATTGTAGTGGTAGTAAATTCGACGAATCCAGACGCCGGCATAAGCTCTTTGATCGAACGGGCGGGCCGGGCGAGAGTAAGGAGTCTAATTCAATGTGAATTTACCATCCGTACTCTTTAATGAACTCTTAAACAACACTGAATATCAATGTCCCCGAGACCACGTTTTTCCAAGCCTTATATACTCTATACCAAAAGGCCATGCGGCAAGTGCAGGCTACAATTGGTTACACTCACAGTCACTCATCCCCCCCCACTATGGCGATTGGCTGCAGGGCACTGCTCACAGACTGTTCATGCGTAGCGGCAACGCCCCTCCTGCAGCCTGGGTCGAGGGCAGAGCAGCTTCTGTTTACTTTCCTTTTGTCTCTGGTGTCTCAGGGAAATCCTTCCGTGTAGCACAGCCGCATCAAGCCCTGGCTTGTTCACAGCACACAGCCAGAGACTCTCCACAATTCCTCCTTTTTTTTTTCTTTTTGGACAAGCCAGGATTGATTAGCTGTGTGTTCTAATCCTTTTTTGATATGTGATAAAAAACAACTTATACATAACATATAAATAACAACAACAATCAACGTAAACAGTGCACTTTGCAATAAACCTGAGGTATTCCATTGCCGTTTAAATATCGCAATGGATTGATTAAACAAATTCCAAGAACTTTGGTTTAAAGATACTCAACTTATAACAAACGATGTGCTGGGTGTTGATAAACTTACTCAAGAGGTAGTGGTGTTTAAAGATCTACTTATATAACTATAGTACGCATACATGTCACAGCTAAATCAATGCAAAGGTTACACCTCACTCTGTGACCTCCGAGGGTTCTGCTGCAGGGAGTTGACTTGGTTGAGTTTGTTTCAACTCCGGCTTTACTGCTCGGCTTGGAACCCACAATGGACCTTGATCTGTGGAGAGACACATATACCCTCTACCATTAAAAATAACAGGTACTGGTCCCTTCCACAATCCAGTGGTGGGATCACGATATCTCACCATGAATTCCGGTAAAGTGTTTTTCCTTCCTAGTCTGATCTGATAATGATGAATGATCACAGGAGGCTCCTCATGGTCTCCAGTTAGACATAAATAATTCAAGGTAAACAACACCTTTGCTAAACGCTGTTGACAATCTAACTCTTCCTGCTTCTGTTTGCTCAAATACCCTTTAATCATTTGATGTGCTCTCTCGATGATTCCTTGGCCTGTTGGGGAATGAGGTATACCTGTAACGTGTTTCACTCCCCATTTCATTAGAAAAGTTCTAACTTTCTGGCTAACATAGGCAGGGCCATTGTCTGTCTTAATCTTTTCTGGGACACCCATTACAGCAAAACAAGCTGTAAGATGTTTACATACATGTAGTGCTTTTTCTCCTGGTAAAGCAGTAGCCCATATCATTTTTGGAAAAGTATCGATTGTGACATGCACATATTTAAGTTTTCCGAATTCTGGCACATGTGTCACATCCATTTGCCATACTTCTAAGGCTTTTAAACCTCGAGGATTGACACCGATTCCTATACCTAACATCTGGCTTCCACACTGAGGACATGCCTGTACAATACTTCTTGCTTCATTTAAAGTTAAATCAAATTGTCTTTGGAGACCTCTGGCATTCTGATGAAAGCTCTCATGACTTTGTCTCGCTTGTTGGAATTTATCTGTTGGAGGCATGTGCTGTACTGAACTTACTAAACTATCTGCAATTTGATTTCCTTCACCTAGACCAAGATTCCATTGATGACTGCGGATGTGAATCACACAACAGGGTTCTTTTCTTTGATTTAAAATAGCTCTCAATTGTACAAACAATTTTCCTAATCGAGGATTATTCGATTGTCTTAACAGGGCATTTTCCATTCTGGGTATTACACCTGCTACATACAAAGAATCTGTGACAACATTTAAAGCAGATTTCAGCCAATTATTTAAGGCCCATATTACTGCCGTGAGCTCTAAAGTCTGCAATGAATCCTCTTTTGAACCTTCAATTAAATGCTGTTTCCATTGACTATTCTCTTGCCAGACACATGCTGCCTGGTGTCTTCGTTTTCCTGCATCTGTATATACTGTAAGGCCTTCAACAGGTTTTGCTTTTACTTTGCTTCTCTCTAACCACTGATTTGTTCTAAGGAATTGCCATAGTTTACCTTTTGGTTGTCGTGAATGTACCTTGCCTATAAATCCTAATAATGCATTCTGTATAGGCATCGAATGTCTCAGCCACCATTCTAAATCGGCTCCATTTATCGGAATACTGATGTCATCTGGTTCCTGACCGCTAATTTCTAATATTCGAGATCTTCCTTTTCGAATCAATTCTCCAATTGCTTCTGGTCTCGTTTGAATACTGAATTTTGGTTGGACACTGAGAAAAATCCACTCTAATAATCGCAAATCATTTTCTGTTTTCAATCTGACAGTGGCACAAAAGGAAGAATCTGTAGCAACATCTATGGGGAATTCCCCGTTTTTGTTTTGCCACTGGCAGATGATTGCACACGGATGTTCTAGATTGCTAATAAGGAGGGAAATTGGTCGATCAGAAAGTCTTCGGCTAGACCAATTTGTCTGTACTTTTTGTATAATATCAGAAAGACATTTGAGATGCACGGACTCTAAGCTTATTTTCTTAGCTGGATCACCTCCTTTTAGAAGCGAAGTAAGAGGTGCTATATCATTGTTAGTAATGCCGACGCAATTTCTAATCCATTGTATGTCCCCTAACAATTTTTGGACATCATTTAATGTTTGTAAATCAGTATGTAATTCAATTTTTTGTGGACGAATCTGTGCATCACAAATGGACCAACCAAGGTATTTCCAAGGTGCAGACTTCTGAACTTTCTCTGGAGCTATGACCAACCCCTTTTCTTTGAGTTTGATCGTAATTTGGACTATGGAACTTTCTGTGAACTCAGCTTGTTGACAGAACAGAATATCATCCATATAATGATAAATAATTGTTTGTTTCCATGATGCACGAATAGGTTGAAGTGCCCATGCAACATACATTTGGCACAGTGTAGGAGAATTTTTCATACCTTGCGGTAGCACTACCCACTCATACCTTTTAGCTGGTTCCGCTTTGTTTACTGAAGGCAGTGTAAATGCAAAACGCTGTGTATCTTGTTCATGAAAAGGAATGGTAAAGAAACAATCCTTTAAATCTATAATTAGAATATGCCAATTTTCTGGTAACATTACAGGTGATGGTAATCCAGGCTGTAAAGCACCCATGGCTTGCATTTGATCATTTACCTTTCGCAAGTCATGTAATAATCGCCACTTTCCACTCTTTTTTGGTATTACAAAAATTGGGGTATTCCATGGACTAGTAGAAGGCTTGATATGGCCTGCAACTAATTGCTCTTCTACTAATTCACGTGCCTTTTGCAGTCACTCTTCTGTTAATGGCCACTGGTCAACCCAAACTGGGCTATCTGTTAACCAGGTCAATGGAAGGTTGGGCAACTGCTTTCCAGTGACCACTAAGGAAAAGGCAAAGTAGTTAACACAGCACCAAGTTGCCCCAAGACATCACGGCCAATAAGCGCCTCAAGGCTGCTTGGCAATTCCATTACATACACCCTAAGGGTAACACATTGACCTTCAGGGAAACTAATCGAAATGGGATCAACACTTATATTTGGAGTAGTTTGACCCCCTACTCCAGCTACAGTGGAAGAGATTGATTTTTGAAGTTTCCAATTTCGTGGCCATTTGAATTGACTAATGATGGAGACATCAGCTCCAGTATCAAGCATTGCATTTACCTCTACAACAACAGTAGAATCAGACTGAAATAGTTGCACACGTAACATGGGACGCTGAGTCATTGATGAGGTGAAGCAAACTGCAGGACCTGTCGATCCAAATCCTTTATCATGCCTTTGTGTTGAGGATGCTGGAGGAACTCCTGGAAGCATTGGTAGGCAGTTTTCCAGTGCTACTACCTGAGCTATTCTACTCCCAGAAGGAATAAAAATTGGCGGATGCAGAGTGTAGGCCAGGATTTGAACAGTTCCTGTGAAATCTGCATCAATTATACCTGGTATTACTATAAGACCTTTGATACTAGCAGAAGAACGGCCAATCAATAGGCCTCCAATGAGACTATCTTGTCGAAATAAAGGTCCTTTAGCATTAGTTGGTATTCTATGAATTGCAGTATTGGTCAATGTTATATCTACTGCTGTCTCCACATCAACTCCGAGGCTTCCTGCGGTGCTTGGCTTGTTGAGGTGAAAGAAGCCTGGTTCACGGTTGGTCACTGATTGTGATACAGGTTCGGAGATGTTCTTTGTGTCCGGTAGCTGCTGAACGTATACCATAGCTTGTGGTTGTTTGTTTTGCTTGCTGCAAAATTTTCCAATTGTGTGGTTCCCATACCGTTGTCTGAGTGTTCATATTTTGAATTACCGGTAGGGCTAATTTTGCTGGAGACCAATCACCTTCTAGGATGGCATCTTTGATGACCCCTGACCATCTGCCACGTCGGAGCTGTGGTTGGTCAGTAGAATCTATAGGCACCTTTGATTGCATTGTTTGTGAAGGGCAAGCCGGTTTTTGAAACTCAATTTGTTCCTTATTTTTCTCTACATTTGACACTCTTAAGTTGTTCAAGCTTGTTGGTAATAACTTGCAGTAACTGCTCTACTGCTTGGGGTGAGCCCAATGATGTAGGAGGAGGCTCACAAAAAACTTCCGCGGGTGCTTGCGGAGGCAAAGTTTGAGGCGGCCCCGGCCCCGGCGACGGCGCCGCGGCCGGGCCGGGCCGGACCCCCACGTTTTTCTCGGAGGGAGGGGGGGCGTCCGGCTCGGGGCAGGGCAGAGGCGGAGCGGTAGGAGGAGGGCGGCACTCAGGGCCTCCCACATCCGGACAGTCGACCAGTTGCACTTCCGCCTTCTTGGCACATTGCCCCAGAGACTCGGAGGGGGAAACTTCCGGTTCTTTGTTTACGAGCCGCGCAGTTTCTAATCCGCGTTGCAGATCGGATTGTGAAAGTATTGGCTGAGCCGGGACCCCGCGACCACCCCGAACGGCAGGCAGACCCCACAGAGTAGCCCACAGGCCCCTCTTTTCTTTTGGACAAGTTTTATCAGTCCAGGTTTGTTCTGGGACAAGCGCCTCCGCGGCTCTTAGGGCGGCACGCTGTTCCGATTTCATAACTTCTAATGATTCTAATACGGTTTTCCACAATTCTCTCACAGCTTTAATTTCTTTCTCTTCTTCCTCTCTGATAGTTTTGTCCCACATAGTGTCCCCCACTGATCTCCATTCCGTTGGGGAAAACAAAAGTGGAACTTCTCCAAAGTGTCCCCACTTCTGAGCTAAAAAAATCAATGTGATTAGCTTTTCCTGTGACGATTCAATACCTCTCTTAGAGAGAATAGTCGTCAGCAGTGCCGCGGCTGTTTCAATATCCATTATCTTATCAGCGCGGTCTTAACGTAGGATGCGAGTGGCCAGCTCGACAGGTGCCCGTCTTTTGATATCGGACTAAGCACACTATCCCACACCCCGGCTTGGCTCCGTTTTTTATGAACGCTGCTTACCGCAGTAATTTCGATCCGGAGCGTTATGCTTTGCTAACGATCCATCCTTCTGCTACCATATGTAGATCCGGAGCGTTATGCTTTGCTAACGAACCATCCTCTGCTACCATTTGTAGTGGTAGTAAATTCGACGAATCCAGACGCCGGCATAAGCTCTTTGATCGAACGGGCGGGCCGGGCGAGAGTAAGGAGTCTAATTCAATGTGAATTTACCATCCGTACTCTTTAATGAACTCTTAAACAACACTGAATATCAATGTCCCCGAGACCACGTTTTTCCAAGCCTTATATACTCTATACCAAAAGGCCATGCGGCAAGTGCAGGCTACAATTGGTTACACTCACAGTCACTCATCCCCCCCCACTATGGCGATTGGCTGCAGGGCACTGCTCACAGACTGTTCATGCGCAGCGGCAACGCCCCTCCTGCAGCCTGGGTCGAGGGCAGAGCAGCTTCTGTTTACTTTCCTTTTGTCTCTGGTGTCTCAGGGAAATCCTTCCGTGTAGCACAGCCGCATCAAGCCCTGGCTTGTTCACAGCACACAGCCAGAGACTCTCCACATGTGATGGCAATTATATCACAGTTTTTCTGACTCCCAAGGGCTTCCAGCTCCTTCTGTTTGTTGCTCATGCTGCATGCATTTGTATTGATGCACTTCAGCTGAGTCATTGATTCCACTGGGTTGGCACACTGAAGGGCCTCGCTAGTACTACCCTCAGATACCGGCATGTCACCCTTGGGTGTGCCTCTGCCACACCTGGTTTCCTCCCCCTTCAAATCTTGTTTACAGTCCTCTCAATAAGTCCTTCTAACTCCTGCCCCAAGATCCTTTTCTGCTTTTGAGACAGGTGCATCCCATTTGTTGCTAGCAGGCCAGGTGCCATGTAAGCTGATTCATGATCAAAAATCCCAAAATTCTGCCAGTGACACCAGTCCTGCAGCCAGGTATTGATCTGCTGGGTCTTCCTGCATCTTTCCTCATCATACAATGCAGCTGTGGGGATAGAGGAGAACACTACTTGTGCTCCTGATCCCTTGACCAGTTGTCCCAAGGCCCTGAAGTCTCTCTTGATCATCTTTAGCTTTCCCTTTTCACTTTCATTATTGCCCACCTGAAAAATTATTAGTGGGTAGTAGTCTGAGGTCCTAACCAGGACAGGAAGTTTCCTTCTAACATCTTTAACCCTGGCCCCAGGGAGGCATCAGACTTCCCTAAGAAGTGGGTCTGGCCTGCATATACAGCCTTTTGTTCCCTTTAGAAGGGAGTCTCCTACAACCACAACCTGCCTTTTTTTCTTTGTGGGAGCTGTTTTGATGGAGGATGCAGGGTGACTTATTCTCTGCAGCACGTCCAACTCAGTGGAACTGACTCCCTCGATGTTGTTGTTTGGTTCCACTTACAAGGCCTCATACCTGTTTTACAAGAGAACCTGGGAGGATGGGGTGGTCACAGTAGGAACCCTCCTCATTCTGCACCAGACAGGAACTTGCTGCCATTTCTCCTAGTTCCTGAAGTTGCTGCGTTCCACATCCTGAGCCTCTTGCCTGTTGGACAGAGGCACCTGGGAAGGTGGGTTGGGTAGGGGGATGTTTCTCCTGCCAACCTTAGTGTGGACTTGTTTCTCTTCACCCCTTTCCCTTGACCTGCCTTCTTCAGTCAGGGAAGGGGAGGAGACAGGAATCCCTTGATCTTCTTTCTTGCTGGTGGTGGTCTTGCCCCCAGGCAGCCAGAGTTTGATCCCACCAGGATCTGTAGGAAACTCCTGGACTGGGCATGCTTAGCTGTGTTGCCTACCCAGCAGATGTCAGGGTGATTGAAGTCTCCCATGATGTTGAGGTTTTGATTGCGGGGTGGCAATAAAACCGTGGCAGATGTATTGTTAACCCCCTCTCCCCCCCTTCTCCCTTCAGCCCCTCTCTCTCCCCCCTTCCCACTAAGTACAGGTGATTGGGAGGGGAAAAAAGGACAGAGAGAAGAGAGTTGGAAAAATTAAAAATGTTTTACTAATGCTACTAATAAAAATAGAGAAAAATAGTACAAATTACACAAAACCAATCTTGAGAGTCCCAGCAACTGCTTTGGCACCTGAATTCCTGGATTGGACTCTGCAGCCAACCGGAACTGGATTCAGTCTGTCACTAGGCCTCAGTTCGCAGGGACGACTAGCAAGGTCCTCTCCTAATGCCGGCCATAAGGAAAAAGGGATGAGATCCTTGTGATCTCCCACTTTTATATGAAGTATTCACGTGAATGGAATGTTATACTCCATTGGTCAGTTTCTTGGTCACCTGTTTCTCATTGCCCCTCTCGTGAGATGTGAATCTGTTCTTTATCAATAACCTCGCATTCCATTGCTATGTCTACCAAAAATGTATCTGGTTTTCCAGGAAAATGCAGCTGATATGAAAGCTTTAGCTGACAGGCAAATTCACTAAAAGAGAAACTTGTTTTTAACAAAACCAGGACACATGAGAACCAGGGCATGTGTTTGTGAGGCTACTTCCAGCTGTCTGTAGAAAACTTCCTCTTCCTGATCAGGTGGCTTGTAGTAAACACCCACAACAGTATCACCCTTATTAGCTTGTCCCTTAATTTTTACCCATAGGGATTCAACTCACTCGTCAACCCCCCTCAGGCAGAGTTCAAGACATTCAAGTTGCTCTCTCACATAAAGTGCAACTCCTCCACCTCGCCTTGCTGGCCTGTCTTTCCTGAAAAGTACATAGCCCTTCATGACAACATTCCAGTCATGTGAGCTGTCCCACCACGTCTCCATGATAGCAATGGGTCCAGTCCTGTTCCACTTGTTCATCAGTGACCTGGATGAAGAGACCAAGTGCACCCTCAACAGTACTGACCCTTCCACTTTTTGCGACCAACACCCACAGTGGCATCTGTGCAGAAGATCAAGGATTATGTAAGCAAGCAATCCGGAAGCAAGAACTTGACATATACAAGCACTGGCAGCGCACCCACCACTGGAGGACTACTTTGCCCATCATTCTCATAGTGGAATCTGAGAACCAGAGGACTATTTCACCCATCATACACATTGTGGGATCTGAGAGTGGTGATATCTCTTTTTCTCCCTCTCTCTTTATTCTTTTGCTTTTATTTTTAATAAGTAATAAGTCATGTAAAGTATAAACCCCACAAGCATTGTAAATCTTTCTATTAGCAAATTATTTGCCATGTGAGCTGAGCCACAAAATAAAAGCCTTTGTTTATGGACTTCAGGTATTGAGTATATTCCAACCAAGGGGATCAACGAATCTGAGTCAAGGTATGTATGTGACACCACCCAACTTGGTGGCGTCTGCAAACTTACTTAGAGTGCACTCAATCCCCTCATCCAGATCACTGATAAAGATATTAAACAGAACTGGCCCCAATATTGAGCCCTGGGGATTACCACTTGTGACTGGCCACCAACTGGATTTAACTCCATTTACCACAACTCATTGGGCCCAGCCATCCAACCAGATTTTTATCCAGAGAAGAATATGCCCATCCAAGCCATGACCAGACAGTTTCTCCAGGAGAATGCTGTGGGAAAGTGTTAAAAGCTTTATTAAAGTCCAGGTAAACAAAATTTGCAGTGTCGCAGTTTAGCCCCAGTTCCACCCCCAGCCAGCAACTAAAACCATGTGCCACTTACTCACCCCTTCCCTGCCCTGGTAGGATGAGGAGGAGAATCAGGAAACAAAAGGCAAAACTTGTGGGATGGGATGAGGACAGTTTAACGGAACAGAGAAAACAAAACAAAACAAAGCAAAACAAAACCCACAACAATAACAATGACAATAGTGAAAGAACACACAAAGCGATGGATACACAACACAATCTCTCACCATGTGGCTGCAGCTCGCCTCCTCCCGACCACAGTCTGCGCCAAAACCTCCCCCTGTCCCGGACAGCAGCTCACTCCCTAAACACAATAGCACCAAATCGTGTGGTCCAGAGAGAACCGAGAGTGCCCCAGACTGTCACACTCCTGGCAGCGAGAGATTCAGTATATTCCACCCCTTATTCTATACCTTTTCTGTCATGCTCAGGTCTTAGACTTACCAATACATTTCAGTTAATTACTACAACTTTATATATATATGTGCACATAGATATTATTCCCTTAGTCCACAGCATCATCTCATCCCTCTAAAATGTTCATTAAGTCCACTTAGTCTGTGACTTTGTATTCTGTCTGTCAAGATGGTCTCCTGGGGCAAGAAAGATGGAGTGCCATGTTGGAGTGTTGCATTGTGGCATGCTACATCTGGAACTCATAGCTTGTGTATCTGATGTAGTTCATGCCTGTGGTTTGCAGGTCAAAGGTGTCAACCCTGAGGAGGTGGCTGGATGCCAGTTGTTGAAGACAGCTCTGGTTTCATGATTGCTGGGCTTTCTTCAGTTTTGTTGAAGTTCATTCTTCATTGACCTGAAAGGTACTTACTGAATACTGTTAGTATGGTGTATGGTATTATGGAGCAATTACCTGTGAGAGATGTGAGGGATTTTCTTGAGGTTGTTGTGTGGATGGGTTTCTATTAGATGGAGAATTATTTCTGAACTAACCAGGCTCAAAGGAATTTCAAGGTCAGCTCGAAAGCTGAAAACAAGACCTGCTGTGGGAGTGAGGCAGTTCTACAATAACAGGGCCTCAAGAAGATGTAAATCAACAGACCTATTAGCAGTGACTTGGGCGCATGGACAGCTCGTGAATATGGACAATATCCAATCAACTAATGCATGCTTGGAGTGTGGACGCGTGATCAGGAAATAACTGCATATATAAGGAGGCTTGTTTCTGTAATAAATGGCTTCGCTTGAATTCATATTGGATTGTGTGGAGTCCATGATTTTTCGCCCTCGCAAGTGGTGACCCCAACATGATCCATAAGGAGAATTTACGGAAGGGGGATGACCACTGCGGGGAGAGAGCCCCAGCTGGAACGGCGCGGCCGGACTGTGACCGGGACGCAGTCTGCAGGCAGCGTGACTCCTGATTGATCGCTACAGAAGCAACAGAGGAGGGATAAAGGATCTGATATCATTGCAACAGACACCCAAAGAGGTGAACAGCTGGGGGCGAGAGGAGATGGGGCAGAATATTTTTAAAGAAGAAGAAGAAATACTGCGGCTCCTCTCGCATATTCTAAGAGAGGGGTGAAGTATGAGGAGAGTAACCTCAAAAGACTATTAATCTGGTGCAGAGGCAATGGGTTTCCTGCTGATCAGTTAGGAGCTTTTCAAACAGAGATTTGGGAAAAAGTGGGAACTGTGTTGTGGAAGGCAATTAGTCGCAGTGAAAAAGATATTCTCGGCCTTGTAACCTCCTGGAAACTGATGATTACTACACTGAAGCAACTAAAATCTGAAAAGACTGTTATGAGCTTTAGTGACTCAAAACTTAAACTTGAACTTTGGGACGATATAGGGCAGAAATTATGGGATAAATTCAGCAATGGAGATAAAGAAGTTAAATCATTGGTAACTACATGGAATGTAGTTGGGTTGTTCCTACCCAGATGCAAGACTTGCTCTTGTTATATTTCATTAAATTTTTCCCTGCCCAACTCTCCAGCCTGTCCAGGTCTCGCTGGATGGCGGTGCGGCCTTCTGGTGTGTCAGTGACTCCTCCCAGCTTGGTGTCATCAGCAAACTTGCTGATAGTACACTCTATTCCCTCCTCCAAATCGTTGATGAATATATTGAATAATACAGGCCCCAGTACTGACCCCTGAGGCACTTCACTAGATACAGGCCTCCAACTAGACTCCACCCCATTGACCATGACTCTCTGGCTTCTTCCCTTCAGCCACTTCACAGTCCACCTCACTACCCGATCATCCAGACTGCACTCCCTCAATTTAGCTGTGAGGATACTGTGGGAGACTGTGTCAAATGCCTTATTCCAGTCAAGGTAGACCACGTCCACCTCTCTGCCATCATCCATCCATCTTGTTAGGTCCTCATAAAAGTCAATGAGGTTGGTCAAGCACAACTTCCCTTTGCTGAAGCCATGTTGACTGCCCCTAATGACCCTATTATCTCTGATATGCTTTGAGATGATACCAAGGATAAGTAGTTCCATCAGTTTCCCAGGGATGGAGGTGAGGTTGACTGGTCTATAGTTACCCAGGTCCTCCTTCTTGCCCTTTTTGAACACTGGAGTGACATCTGCTTTCCTGCAGTCCTCAGGCACCTCTCCTGTTACCCAAGACCTAGCAAAGATGATGGAGAGCGGTCCAGCAATGACCTCAGCCAGCTCCCTCAGCACCCACGGATGCATCCCATCCGGACCCATGGATTTATGGATGTCCAGATTGCATAACTGCTCCCTAACCCAGTCCTCATCAAACGAGGCAAACTCCTCCATTGTCCTGACTTCCTCTGGGGCCTCAGCAGTACGGGGCTCCTCAGGACAGCCTCTGGCAGAGTAGACAGAGACAAAGAAGGCATTCAGTAACTGTGCCTTCTCTGTATCTTCTGTCACCAGGGCACCCACCTCATTCATCAGTTTACCTACATTGGTTCTGGTGTTAGTTTTATCTGCCACGTATTTGAAAAAGCTCTTCCCGTTGTCCTTGACCCCTCTCACAAGGTTTAATTCTAAGGAGGCCTTAGTTTTCCTAGTTGCCTCCCTACACCCTCTGACAACAGCCTTATATTCTCCCCAAGTGGTCAGCCCCTCCTTCCATGATCTATATACTCTTCTCTTCCACTTGAGCATAACTTCATTCAGGCCACGATAGTCTACAGTTAGTCTCCACTTGTCACTAGACTTACGCACTGGCCAAATTGGGCTATTAAAAGGTGAGCGAGTCTTACTGATCACACCCTGGCTTTCCAGTTGACGGATCAGCTTCTGGATAGGAATCAAAGAGTCTCTATTTGTGCGATATTGCCGGTGATGCACCGTCATGGTAGCAATTGGCACCTGTTGGTCGTCAACCATCAGCAGTCCTACAACAGAAAGGTCCTCTGAGAGACCAGGCAAAGTCGACAGCTGTTTCATATTCTCAGTGTCTATGGCTGCTATGCCAAATGCATACTGATACCCTTTTGGGTCCTTAAAATACCCTCTCCTGAGGCAGTCTATTCCAAGGATGCATGGAGCATGTGAGACAGTCACAATGGGATGCTTTTGCCAGTTTTTTCCAGTTAGGCTCATTTCAGCCTCTACAACAGTCAGTTCCTGGGATCCCCCAGTCACTCCAGAAATACTGATGGATTGTGTTCCTTTATAGTTTGAGGGGATTATCGTGCACTGAGCACCAGTGTCCACCAAAGGTTTGTACTCCTTGAGGCGTGTTGTACCAGGCCATTGTATCTGCACAGTCCAATAAACTCTGTTGTTCCTTTCCTCGGCCTGGCTGGACGCAGGACCCCTCTAATGTGTGTTATGCACAGTCTCTGTGTACAAATTAGAGGTTCCTTCAAGAGGATCAGAATCTCTTCTGCTCCTTTTGTAAATTGGATCAGCCATATTCCTAGGAGTTTTTCTGTGGGAGATTTGAGGGATTTTCTTGAGGCTGAGTTGTGGAGGGGTTGCTGTTAGATGGAGATTTGTTACTGAACCAGCCAGGAATTTCAAGGCTGTGAACAGGACCTGCCATGGGAGAGAAGCAACTCTGAAATAACAAGGCCCCAACGTGGTGTAAATCAACAGACCTATTAGCAGTGAGACTCGGGCGCGTGGACAGCCCGTGAACATGGACAATATCCAATCAGCTAATGCATGCTTGGAGTGTGGACGCGTGATCAGGAAATAACGGCATATATAAGGAGGTTTGTCTCTGTAATAAATGGCTTCTCTTGAATTCATATTGGATTGTGTGGAGTCCATGATTTTTCGCCCTTGCATTTTTCCTTTTAACTGATGTACTCATTCCTGAAGTTCTGAGGTAGGCCTTCTATGCCACCTTCTCATGTTTTCTCCCTGCTCACAGAGGAAGAACCTCAGTGAACCTCTTTTTTGGGCTGCCTCTGTCCTCTCTCTTGAGATTGGAAATGCCTTCTCCTAATAGCTGAAATGTGCAAGTGGTGAATGGAACCTGTCTTCTCTGAGTTCTTTGATTTCCTGCAACAGCTTTTCAAACTGGTCATCAGATTTTTCACACAGATTCTCCATGGTCGAGACACAAGCCTGTAGAGAGCCAGCAAGGCTGTCCTCAAAGTCCCAAAGCTGCTTAATCACATCAGAAATGCTTTGTCTGCCTCCAGCTGACCAGATCATTGCTGTGAATGACTTTAGCATATGCAGGTGGTGCGCTTCATACAAACCTGCGCCACAAAGGTCGTGTACGATTGATTCTGTCTGGGTCTGTCCCCTCTTGGCTGTTTGGCTCAAAATAGATGATCTCCCGCACAGCTATTTCTCTCAGGAACTGGATACTTCTCTCCATAGTATTCCATTTCCCTGGTTTACATATACAATCTTTCATAGCTGTCAGGAGTCGGATCCAGAGGGTGGTGGAGATGTTCTCTCTTGAAATTGCCCTATCAAGGGTGGAATCCCTTGACAGAGATCCCAACTGCCTGGATTCCCCACCTTCTAGTTCCATACTCTCAGCTCCGTTATCCCAGCATCAGAGCAACCAGGTTACAACATTCTCTCCTTCATGATGACTAAAATCTTTTCACATATCTCTCAGCTCACTTGGAGAAAAGGATTGAGTCATTTCCTCTCCTCCTTGTGCTGATGACACTGACCCTTGGGTTGGTGTTGGCCCTTTGCCATCATCTGTAGCATGAGTAGTCTTTCTTGTGACTTTCTTACAACTGGCAACTGATGCCGATATGGGCTCACAATCTCTTGATGTATTTCCAGAGTCTAAATGACTGTCACCAACATTGGCATAATTACAGTGGCTGTTGTGGTTACAGCAGTAGCAGTAGCAGTGCACAGTGTTGGGGGGTGCAATAGCTGCGTTGTCGGTCTATGAGGCTGGAGAAGCAACAGTGTCTGCGGTCAGGGAGGTAACGGCCTTGGCGGCTTCGCTCTGTGTAGGAGCTGGAGCTGCCTTGTCAATCTTTGAGGCTGGAGAAGCAGTAGTTGGGGTGGGGTAGTGGGTAATGTAGCTATTATAGCCTTCACTGCCTTGCTCTGTGTAGGAGTTGGAGCTGTTTTAGTTGCCTTCCCCCATTTGGGGCAGACAGCAACCATAACCATGCCTGTTGCTGAGGCTTGAGAAGATGGAACATAAGTCTCAGGAGTTAGAATAGATGCAATCCTCCTATTAAACATCATCTCTCTTATCACTGGCATCAACTGACACACATTCAGCAGACCTGACAATACCAATAAAGTATGGTCAAAGCTCCAAGGATATTCAAAACTCTCAAAAACATCTGTAATCTGTCCTAATGTAAAAGGAAAGGTATAGTTAGTTAGCTTTTCTATAGATTGGCTCATCCAATTGGAAAACACATAGATGTATTTCTCTTTAATCTCTACTGGAGGTTTCTCTAGATATAATAGTGGTTTCTCTAAATACAACAGTGCCAAAACACACAGAAACATCATCATCATCATCCAGTTTCCAGATGTAATAGAATGCACGAACCTAATAGTGAAATATGCTCAGCACAAATAAGGTTCTGCAGAACACATTGTAGAGAGCAGCTGATACAACTTATGTCACAGCATCTTTAAACCAATATAATTCAAACTGCTTTAATACTACTAGATGATGTCCAAAGTACACAGACCTGTATCTCAACCCTATGAGTTGGCACCATGCCAAAAAAATTGAATCTGCATCACAGCAGTAAGAACACCAACATCTCTAAATTTTACCTCTTTTTAGTGCCAAATTTTAGCAGTTTTTGAGCCTCATGTTGGGCACCACAAAAGCCTGTCATGTTTTAACTCGAGCTAGCAATACAACCATGATAGCTGCTCGCTCACCCCCACCCCCCCCACCCCCCCCCCCCAACCAGGGAGTCAAAAGGGAAGGGAGAAACTTGGATTGAGATAAACGCAGTTTAATAAAATAACGAGAGATGCATTCCTGTGCCATCTTCTCTTGGTGTACCTGCTTTAGTAGGTGGGTTGGACTAGATGATCTCCAGAGGTCCCTTTCAACCTTAACCATTCTGTGATTTTGTGATTTACCAGTATAGCCTGTTTCCCATAGTTGTAGCTAACAGAATATGGGCACCAGTTCAAGGAAGCAAACTGATAGATAACCAAGGCAATCTAATTGATACTTCTGGATGTGAACAATGGAGAAACCATGAATGGTGCTGCCTTGAGCATTTAGTAATATAAGACCCATGTTCCAGTAATATATCCTCAGATACTTGTTTTAGACTCAGTGTATGACAATCGCAGAGTTGTACATGTATGGTGTCACTTTGTGATGTTCTGTGGAACAACAGGAACAAAATGATTGCTCCTGCCTAAGAATGAATTATCAGAATTGCAACAGAAATTGAACAATCTGCTAGTCATCACTGGCATGACATTTTAATGCACCATCTGCAACTGGCATATTGCATCTTATGTTACATACTATGATAATTGTAGGATTGTATTCTATTTTATTTTGTTATTAGTATGCTTGTATATCCATATTTAGCACTTATCTCGCCGTGTTGAAAGTGTGTACCATCAGTTGTTACTCAATTACAAACTGTGAAGCCAGACTTCAGTTTAAGCGCTCAAAACTTTCCCCTACCCTCACCCTCAGTGAGGCAAGAGGAGGAACAGTACCTCTTCCACTCACCAAAGCAATGAGTTTGCTAGATGTTTGGTCTATGCCAAACGTATTTGGTGGAGTGCGACTGCTCACTCAACTCCTGCTTAGATTTTGGCTAACGCAGTTCATGCTAAGGCCTGATATATGCTGGGTGAGAGCACCACTTAGGCAGGACAGGTGGCCAGGAAGAGCTGAAGGACCATTAGGCAGCCATTATCATCTGCAAATTGCTGTCTCTTGCAGCCATCATCTTTTTTTCTGGCAGTTTTGTCAGATCCACTAGCTTATTTAAATGGTATAGACCAAACCTCCAAGCTGAAGCATATAAAACATTAGCTTACCCAAAAAGCATTTGAAGCAGATCCAGCAGCAGCTGGACTGCTGATGCTTTCATGCTTCCTGGTATGATACAGGGGATGCCCACATGGTGATGGAGGAGGAAGAATGGGCACTCTCACTCTCGGCTAGGTAGCTATTTCTTTTTTTGCTCATGGGTGTGATGTCTTAGATCTTGAATTTTGGTATAGTTGAATAAGTAATTTGAATCAGTTTTGCTGCTCTATGATTGCCTAGACCTTGGGATTAGTATTATGTGGAGATGCTCACTTGGTTGAACCTTTTGGTTGAAATTTAACTCTCCCGTGAAGAATAAAAAGGAAGATAAATGAGGAATTCAAAGTTTTGGTGGCCAAAGGATGGGAAATTACCAAGATCAAAACAAAGGCTATAGGAACTAGGGGAAAAGTAAAGGTAGCAGGGGAAGATCTTGACCTCTGACTCAAAAAACGCCCCCAACTCAGAAAAGCCCACTATTCACTGAGCATGCATAGAAGAATAAAAGTGGACTGTACCTTTAAACCAAAGAGAGCAAAGTTTAGACCAATGAACTCTGAGTAGGCATAAATATGCAGAAGATGTTAGGAATAGTTAAAAGTTAAAAGTTGAAATGTATAAATACATAGCTCAGCCTACTTCTAGTGTGCTAGCTTTGAGAAAGATTGCCTAGCACCTTTTTCTGTGCAGAACTGTAAATAAAGGAAATACCTTGACCCCATGTATAAATTGGTATCTGCACACCAGGTAACAATCACAGAATCACAGAATCACAGAATGTTAGGGATTGGAAGGGAACTCGAAAGATCATCTGGTCCAATCTCCCTGCCAGAGCAGGAACACCTATTTGAGGTTACACAGGAAGGTGTCCAGGTAGGTTTTGAATGTCTCCAGAGTAGGAGACTCCACAACTCTCCTGGGCAGCCTGTTCCAGTGTTCTGTTACCCTTACTGAGAAGAAGTTTCTTCTCAAATTTAAGTGGAACCTCTTGTGTTCCAGTTTGAACCCATTACCCCTTGTCCTAGCACTGGATGTTGCAGAGAAGAACCTGGCTCCATCCTCGTGACACTCACCCTTTACATATTTATAAACATTAATGAGATCACCCCTCAGTCTCCTCCAAGCTAAAGAGACCCAGCTCCCTCAGCCTTTCCTCATAAGGGAGATGCTCCACTCCCTTAATCATCTTTGTTGCCCTCCACTGGACTCTCTCCAGCAGTTCCCTGTCATTCTTGAACTGAGGGGCCCAGAACTGGACACAATATTCCAGATGTGGACTCACCAGGGCAGAGTAGAGGGGAAGGAGAACCTCTCTGGACCTACTAACCACCCCCCTTCTAATACACCCCAGGAATACATCTAATACATCCCACCTTTTGGGACAACATTTTCTGGTAACCCAGGTGGGACAGTCGTAATGGTTTTGCCTGGACTGTCTTACTGCTTCTGACAGAAGGAGACATGGACCGAGCAGGACTCCAACATGCATTGACCTATTGATCAGGACCTCCACTGGCTCCTCTCCAACCATCGGGCGGTAAGCGACACAATGGTGCAATACATTATAGAGGTATTTTTAAAGAGGTAAGAGAAGGGGAGGGTTAGTAAGTTACATTGGGAAGCAGCCGACATTTGACACAAGATGCATCTAGATGTAGATGCATGACAAAGGGAGAGGCCCTTTGCCAATTGTCAAGGTTTTGATTGCGGGGTGACAATAAAACCGTGGCAGATATATTGTTAACCCCTCTCTCCTCCCACTTCCCTCTTCAGCCCCTCCCTCTCCCCCCTTCCCACTAAGGACAGGTGACTGGGAGGGAAAAAAAGAACAGAGAGAAGAGAGTTGGAAAAGTTAAAGATGTTTTACTAATGCTACTAATAAGAATAGGGAAAATAATACAAAATATACAAAACCAATCTTGAAAGTCTCAGCAACTGCAGGGCCAGCACCCGAAGTCCTGGATTGGACTCTGCAGCCAACTGGAACTGGATTCACTCTGTCACTAGGCTTCAGTTCACAGGGACGACTAGCAAGGTCCTCTCCTAATGTCGACCATAAGGAAAAAGGGCAAGATCCTCGTGATCTCCCACTTTTATATGAAGTATGATGTGAATTGGATGGAATAGTTCAGTTGGTCAGTTTTTTGGTCACCTGTTTCTCGTTGCCCCTCTCACGAGATGTGCATCCATTCTCATCCATTCTTATCAATGACCTAGCATACCATTGCATTGTCTACCAAAACATGTATCTGGCTTTTCAGAAAAATGCAGCTAATATGAAGGCTTTAGTTGGCAGGCAAATTCACTAAAAGAGAAACTTGTTTTTAACAAAACCAGGACACCAACTGAGGGTTGGAGCAGAGGGGTTAAGAATTTCTTTTCAGTACTGATATGGGTTCAGCTACTTCACAGGAAATACCCCCTTGTTCTCACTTGGGATGTATTTTAAAATATTTGAGAAAATTTGGAGGGGACCCCCTAAGCAAGGATAAATTGAAAAGATATTGTAATCAATGGTGGGCTGCTTATAAATTGGAAGATGAAGAAAAATGGCCAGAAAATAGGTCTTTGCAATATAACACAATATTATAATTAATGTTGTTTTGTAGAAAGTTAGAAAAGTGGGATGAAGTACCTTATGTGGAGTTGTTTTTCTCTCTTAGAAATGATTGTGACACTAGAAGGAAATGTGGGTTAGTTGGTTCGAAGCATCGAAATGGAATATATTTGATAAATGAGAAAAAGAAAAAGACAAATTCCTGTTGTAGTGGTTGTGAAATTGGAAAAGGTTGTCAAAAAGAAACTGAGGAGGATGAGCAATTGGTTTGTAGTAACTCCTTGACAAGTGGACACAAGTTCTTCTAGTGAAGAAGAAAATGAAGTTACTAGGTTGAGGCAAAAGTAATTGCAGTTTTTGCAGTGTTGAAATTTGCTGCTTGGTATTGGAATACATTCTTAAAGAAATGTAGTTATGTTGTACATAATTTTAATGCACTTTTCTTGCTTTAAGGTTTTTTTACTACTGACTTATTCCTTGCTGTTTATTTTATATCTATTTTAGATTATGGAAATTATGTTAGACTAAAAGGCAAGTTCAAATAATTTTCTTATTCGAGTTCAAAATGGGTTGTAAAGAAGCAGAGACAACCTGCAAAATCAGCAACACATTTGGCCCAGGAACTGCTAACAAATGTACAGTGCAGTAGTGGTTCAAGAAGTTTTGCAAAGGAGACAAGAGCCTTGAACATGAGGAACATAGTGGCTGGCCATCGGAAATTGACAATGACCAATTGAGAGCAGTCATTGAAGCTGATCCTCTTACAACTACATGAGAAGTTGCTGAAGAATTCAACGTCGACCATTCTATGGTCATTCAGCATTTGAAGCAAATTGGAAAGGTGAAAAAGCTCTAGAAGTAGGTGCCTCATGAACTGACCGATAATAAAAAAAATCATCATTTTGAAGTGTCGTCTTCTCCTATGCAACAACAACAAACCATTTCTCGATTGTATTGTGACACGCGGCGAAAAGTGGATTTTCTATGACAACCGGTGATGACCAGCTCAGTGGTTGGACTGAGAAGAACCTCCAAAGCACTTCCCAAAGCCAAACTTGCACCAAAAAAAGGTCATGGTCACTGTTTGGTGATCTACTGCCAGTCTGATCCACTACAGGTTTCTGAATCCCAGTAAAACCATTCCATCTGAGAAGTATGCTCAGCAAATCAATGAGATGCACTGAAAACTGTAATGCTTGCAGCCAGCATTGGTCAACAGAAAGGGCCTACAACAATGCCCGACTGCATGTCATACAACCAACACTTCAAAAGCTGAATGAATTGGGCTGTGGCTACGAAGTTTTGCCTCATCCGCCATCTTCATCTGACCTCTCACCAACTGACTACCACTTCTTCAGGCATCTTGACAACTTTTTGCAGGGAAAACACTTCCACAAACAGCAGGATGCAGAAAATGCTTTCCAAGAGTTCATCGAAACCCAACACACAGATTTTTATGCTACAGGAATAAACAAACTTATTTCTCATTGACGAAACTATGTTGATTGTAATGTTTCCTATTTTGATTAGTAAAGATGTGTTTGAACCTAGTTATAATGATTTAAAATTCATGGTTCAAAACTGCAATTATTTTGCACCAACCTAATGTTAGCCCTGTTTTGGGAGAACTAGAGGACAACATCCAATATTTCAGGCCCCTCTCAGACAAACTGTTGGGCCTGAAGGAGGGCCAGTGCTTGTACATATCCCCTTTACTACCTCAGATTTGTTAAATTAGAAATAATCAGTTTGACTGTATCGAATTAATCCAGAAGGACTGTAGGGGATGATTAAAACTGTTATATTAACCCATAACCCTAACTGGAGGGGATATCCAGGCCCTAGTAGAATATCTGTTTACTAGTGAAGGAAGACAGATGATGTGAGAAAAAGCAAAGGAAGAGAGTAACCAGTGTCATGGGACAGACCCTGATCAATATCTATGTAGGGAAGAACCACGATAGTTCCCCATTACATCTAGGGGATTGGAAAGACTGAGAACATATCAACACTTGATTTTATATGGGATACAGCATGGAGTGCAATAGCCAAAGAATTTGTCTAAATTATAGGAAGTGAGGCAAGATTTTAATATGAGTCCATTGGCATTTTATGAAAGATTGGGTGAAGTGGCAAAGAAATGGACTGATTTTAATCCAGAAGAGGAAAGCAATCAGAAAATGTTTAACAAGTTAGTTATTGGACAGCCAGTGCCAGACATTAGAAAGAAGTTGCAGAAGGTAGATGACACAAGTGGTATGTCTGTGTCACAACTAATAGTGATTACCTATAAAGTATATAATTAGTGTGATGAGATAGAAATAAAAGAGAAGCAGGTCCAAATGAAGTTGCAAGCTTGCCTGTTTGCTGCTGCCTTGTCAGAAAACCAGGAAAGCAGGAGAAGAGGGAGAGAAAGTTTGCGAGGGAGAGAAAGGGGGAGCGTAGGGGGAAGGAATTGGTATAAAACATCCTTTGGACAAACCCCCCTTGGACCAAATCAGTGTGCATATTGCAAACAGGAAGGGCACTGGAAAAATGAGTGCCCTCATCTTAAGAAAACTCAGGGGAACACTAAAGAGCCCATCGTGATGGCAGAAATAGGATTAGATTGAAGGGGACGGGAGGAATCTATTAAGTCTCCCCAGCTGATCCTCTGGTTCCAGTAAAGCTGGGAAATGATATGATAGATTTTTTTAATAGATAGTAGGGCAACCCACTCTGTAGTAGCAAATTGTAAAGGACAATCAAGTAAAATAAAGGCCCATGTTATTGGTGCAACTGGGAAAAAGACTTTAAGGCCATTCTTACAATTGATGGAATATACAATTGGAAATAAGTAACTTGTGAATTTCTCTATATGCCATAATGTTCCTCACCTTTACTAGGATGTGACATTGTGTGAATTAAATGTAAAATTAGAATCATAAAGTCATAGAATGTCCTGAGTTGGAAGGGACCCACAAGGATCGTTGAGTCCAACTCCTGTCCCTACATATGACAACCCCACAGTTCACACCATGTGTCTGAGGGCATTGTCCAGTCTCTTCTTGAATACTTTCAGGCTTGGAGCTGTGACTACCTCCCTGGGGAGCCTGTTCCAGTTCTCCACCACCCTCTGGGTGAAGAACCTTTTCCTAATGTCTAACCTAAACCTCCCCTGATACATCTTACTGCCATTCCCTCGAGTTCTGTTGTTGATCGCCAGAGAGAAGAGATCAGTCTTCCCTTCCTCCTCCCCTTGTGAGGAAGCTGTAGGCCACAATGAGGTCTCGCCTCAGTCTCCTCTTCTCCAGGCTGAACAAATCAAGTGACTTTAGCTGGTCCTCATAGGGCTTCCCCTCCAAACCCTTCACCAACTTTGTAGCCCTCTTCTGGACACTCCAGTAGCTTTATATTCTTTTTATACTGTGACGCCCAGAACTGCACACAGTACTCCAGGTGAGGCTGCATTAGTGCAGAGCTGAGTGGGACAATCACCTCCCTCAACCAGCTGGCAATACAGTGCTTGATGCACCCCAGGACACGGTTGGCCCTCTTGGCTGCAAGGGCAGACTGTTGGCTCACGTTCAACTTGCCGTCAACCAGAACCCCCAGATCTCTCTCTGCACGGAGCTGCTTTCCAGCATCTCATCCCCCAGTCTGTATGTACAGCCAGGGTTGCCAGGGACACCCAGGTGCAAAATTGGGCACTTGTTCTTGTTGAGCTTCATATGGTTGGTGATTACCCAGTTGTCCAGTTTGTCCAGATCCTTCCGCAGGGCTTCTCGCCCTCAAGAGTGTCGACAGCTCCTCCCAATTTTGTGTCATTGGCAAACTTACTTAGTATTCCTTCAAGTCCTGTGTCCAAGTCATTTATGAAGACATTGAAGAGTACTGGCCCTAAGATGGATCCCTGCAGAAGCCCGCTAGTGACTGGTTGCCGGCCTGACATAACCCTATTTACTAGAACCCTTTGAGCCCAGCCTGTCAGCCAATTTCCCACCCACTGCATCATGTGTTTATTCAGCAGTATGCTGGCCATTTTGTCCAGGAGGATACTGTGAGAGACAGTATCAAAGGCTTTAGTGAAATCCAAAAAGATCACATTGACAGGCTTCCCTTGGTCAACTAGGTGGGTAACCTTGTTGTGGAAAGTAATTAAGTTGGTCAAGCAGGACTTTCCCCTCATGAACCCATGCTGTCTGGGACCAATGACTGTATTGTCATTCAGATGTTTTTCAATAACTCCCAGAATAGTCTTCTCCATGATTTTGCCAGGCACAGAAGTGAGTCTGGCAGGCCTATAGTTGCCAGGGTCATCCCTGTTGCCATTCTTGTAGATTGGGACAACGTTCACCAGCTTCCAGTCACCTGGGACCTATCCGGATTCCCAGGAGCACTGAAAAACCACGGAGAGAGGTCTCAATATATCAACCAGCTCTTTAAGTACTCTTGGATGAATTCCATGAGGCCCCATCGACTTGTAGGGATCTAGCTGGATTAGCAAATCCTGCACAAGTTCCGGATTGACTGGGAGTTTATTGTTCTTACAGCCATGGTTCTCTAGCCCAGGCCTATTGGGACCCCCCAAGTCCATCATCAGTGTTGAAGACTGAAGCAAAGAAAGCATTAAATGTCTCTGCTTTGTCTGTGTCCCTGTGTGGCAGAATGCAAATCCCCCTCTCTCCCCCCCTCCTCCTTCAGTATGGAGGGAGTAGGCACATCTCCCTCTCTCTGCTACTTGAGGCTAACAGTTTCTTTTGTTTGGCCCAGAGCACCCTGGCCAGGGCCATTAGGAGAAGGGATTGCCGAGGCACCAGTGAGCCGCTGGGCACCTGTGACCAGTGTGGGGGATGTTTGGAGGCTTCAGGGGCACCCCACACATGGTGTGGCGGTGCAGAGAAGCTTCTAGAATGCCTACAGTCAGGTCTGATCAGCCAGTATAAAACGGGACTCTCTCATCGAGACTGGGCCCATTGTCACCGGTCTCTTGGAGTGCGAGCTGAAGATGCTACCGCCGAGAACCCCCCCTCCCCGGGATGGAGACCCCGCTTGCCTTGTCGCCACGTGTGTGAGTAAAACCCCTCGCAGGATTGCGAGTATATAACTTTATTCCATGCACATATGCACGTGTAACTTCCTGTGCTTAATACAAGCACGTATAACTTTATTTCCTCGCACAATCGCAAGTGTATTTATATTCCGTGCACATTTGCACGCGTACTTTAAATTATTTCCTCGCACAATTGTGAGTGTATTATAAATTTATCCTCGCACAATCGCGAGTGTATTTTCCTCCCGTGCTTCCACATAAGCACGTGTAGTATTCCGTGCACATTCGCACGTGTAAGTAAATTAACCCTCGCAGAATTGCGAGTGTATTATAAATTTACCCTCGCGGAATCGCGAGCGTACGCTTTACCTGTATCTCTTTAAGAATAAGACCGCACCGTGTTCAGGCAAGTGTGTACTCCTCTGGGACTCGGGGTGGTTCCGGCATTGTTTTGGGTGAAGCCACGTGCATGCACTCTGTGGACCGCCTGTTGTACTAGTTGCTGCCCCTTAATAATTTTCCTCAACTGATACCCGAACCTCTATTTAAGTCACTTTTGGAGTGCTAAAACCCTGTTTCTCACCAGTTTAATAAAAGTTGTTTTGGACCCTGTTGTCCCTTAAATTAGCCTCGGGGTGCCTCCGTGACACCCTGTTAATAAGGTGACCATACTCACCAAGTAATGGACCAATGTTATTTCCAGTTTGCCTTTTGCCATTAATATATTTGAAAAAGGTCTTTTTATTGTCCTTCACAGTACTGGCCAGCTTCAATTCTAAATGAGCTTTGGCCACATGAATTTCTTCCCTACAGTGTGAGCAGCATCTCTGTAGTACTCCCATGACACATGACCTTGCTTCCACTGACCATATACTTTCTTCTTTTGCCGCAGTTCAAGAAGAAGAGCCCTGCTCAACCAAGCTGGCTTTTTGCCTCCCCTTCTAGATTTTTGGCATTTTGCCTGATCCTGTGCTTTTAGTAGGTGGTATTTAAAAAGCGACCAACACTGACGGACCTCAGCAAATTCAAAAGCTTCTTCCCAGCTGTCGAGGGTTAAGATTGTGGGGTGACAATAAAACCCTTGCAGATGTATTGTTAACCTCCTCTCCCCCCCACTTCCCCTTTTTGCCCCTCCCTCTCCCCCCTTCCCACTAAGGACAGGCGATCGGGAGGGAAAGAAGGACAGAGAGAAGAGAGTTGGAAAAATTAAAGATGTTTTACTAATGCTACTAATAAGAATAGAGAAAATAATACAAAATATACAAAACCAATCTTGAAAGTCTCAGCAACTGCAGAACCAGCACCCAAAGTCCTGGATTAGACTCTGTAGCCAACCTGGAGCTGGATTCAGCCTCTCACTAGGCCTCAGTTTGCAGGGACAACTAGCAAGGTCCTCTCCTAATGTCGGCTATAAGCAGAAGGGAAAAGGAAAAAAGGGAAAAGGGACGAGATCCTCGTGATCTCCCACTTTTATATGAAGTATTCACGTGAATGGAATGTTATACTCAGTTGGTCAGTTTCTTGGTCACCGGTTTCTCATTGTCCCTCTCGCGAGATGTCCATCCGTACTTATCAATAAGTTTGCATTCCATTGCCATGTTTACCAAAACATGTATCTGGTTCTCCAGGAAAATGCAGCTAATATGAAGGCTTTAGCTGACAGGCAAATTCACTAAAAGAGAAACTTGTTTTTTAACAAAACCAGGAGACCAGGGGACCTTAATAAGTAGTTTTCTGAGCAACCAGAATTCTCCTCATATCTAAAGTTTAGTCTTGGTGTCAGTTTTCCTCCTGTTGCCAAGGCAGCCACCAATTGCCACTTCTCCCACAAGACCCTCTCTGTTATCAAGTAGCAAATCTAGGAAGGCATCTTTCCTGGTCTATTCCCTTAGTACCTGCACCAACAAGTTATCAACCAGATGCTTTAGGAATCTTCTGGACCTGTTGGTGCCAGCTGTATGATATTCCCAGTTGACATCTGGTAAGTTGAAGTCCCCCATAAGGACAAGGGAAGATGTCTTGGGGGCTTCACTTAGTTCCTTAAAGAATAACTCATCAGTGTTGTCATCCCAGCTGGGAGGCCTATAGTAGGCTCCCACAACAACATCTGCTTTATTTGTCTGTCCCTTAATCCTTACCCAGAGGCTCTCAACTTTACCACTGACAACTGCTAGCTCTATGCATTCCAGCCCCTCCGCTACACACAATGCCACCCCCCCGCCTCTCCTACCCTGCCTATCCCTTCTGAATAACCTGTAACCATCCATCATGGCACACCAGTCACAGGACTCATCCCACCAGGTTTCACTGATGCCAATTATATCATATCCCTGGGACCAGGCCAAGGCTTCTAGTTCATCTTACTTTTTCCTCATGCTGCAAGCATTATTGTAGAAGCATTTCAAGTGTGGTTGATTGTGCCCTTCACCTCGTGGCGCAGTCTGAGGAATCTCACTGTCACGCACCTCCTCGAGCTTTGGTGTGCCGTCCCATTCCTCATCACTGACTGGCCTGGTACTGCCCACTTCCCCCTTCCAATCTGGTTTAAAGCCCTATCGATCATCCTTGCTAGCCCCTGAACCTACATCTTTTTCCCCTTCTGCGAGAGGTGCATCCCATCAGATGTCAAAAGACCTGACGAAGAAGAGACCATCCCATGATTGAAGAACCCAAAGTTCCACCGATGACACCAGTCACGGAACCATGTGTTGATTAGTTGGGCCTGCCTGTTCTATTTTGTATTCCTGACTGCTACTGAAAGAATGGAAGAAAAAAACACCTGAGCCATCGACCAACTGCCCTAAAACTCTGAAATCCCTTTTGATCGCCTTAAGATTTCTTTTTCCTACCTCTTCTCTGCCAAAATTAAGGACCAATAGTAACATCTCTTATCCTGGCCCCAGGGAGGCAGCAGACTTCCCTGTGGGTTGGGTCAGATAGGCATATTGGGCCCTCTGTTCTCTTCAGAAGGGAGTCCCCTATGACAACTACCCTTCTTTTTGTCTTCACATGTGTGGTTTTTATGGGTTTCTGCTGGGGACATGCTATGCATCCCACTGACTGTGGAGGAAAAAGTGCATGCCCCTGGAAATCAGCAGCAACCCTGCAAACCACCCTGTTGAAAACTATTTTAGCTCTGTTAGAAGGACCAGCACCCATTGCCCCCTCCTGCAGAACAGAATCCCTGGAGGTGATTCCTGAGCCTGTACACTTCCGACCTATCGTAAAGGGAGCTGAGGGGGTGCTGAAATCTTTAGCTTTGGCCATTAAGACAAACTTAAACAGTACTACTTTCCAAGAGTATGCTAGCAGATTTACCACTATACTCCCCATAGGATAAAAACCAGGGGAGAACCTCAACTAAAGTAAATGTAATAGAAAAGAGACAGCCTGTCTCCATGCAAAAGACAAAAACAAAAGGGGGAAATTGGGAAATGCTCTCAGTTACTGCTGAGTGTAAGAGATTATGGAAAATGTGCTTAGATAAGGGGCTTGCTCTGAGTCAGTTAAATGGGCTGCCAACTCCTGTTCTAGGGAAACTGGCTGGGTTTTCCTCATTAACTTCTCTTGATAGCTATGGGGTCTGTGTCAGGAGATGGGGGTGACGCTGTAAGATTTTAAGAGATAATGAGCCAGAAGAAGCAAGGGAAGTGAGCTCAGGCTATACCCAAATCTATCAGCAGTAAATCTAGACCATGCATATGCAGGAAACTAGGGTGGAGCTCGATTCAGTGGAGGTAATGGCAGCTGCTACTCCCCCTGCTAAGGATCCCAGTCCCTAGATGATGGTTGCAGTTAATAACTGCTACCTAACAACATTCCTCATTGACACAGGAGCCCAAATATTGATGGTAGATAAGGACACTTACAAAGGATAGCCTCCGTTTAGCTAGCAGTTAGTTTCTATTGTAGACGTCAACGGGGAAAATCACTACTCACCCACTGGTCAGGGATAAACTAATACTGTCTAATGGACAGACAGTCTGCCCAACCTTGCTTTTAGGTTCCCATAATATATTGGTGTGCTGGTTTGACTGAAATCAAGTTAATTTTCTTCATGCAGTTAGAAATTTTTCTTTTTCTTAGCTAGCATGGTCATGCTCTATGCAATTCCTCACAAACTCTGTTTGTGCCAAGCAGTCAGTCCCAGGAAGAGAGCACCCTGGTCCCAAACAGCTGATCCCAGGGAGAGAGAGAAAAGACCAAAGAGGCAGAAAGGTCTAGAGGCTGACTGTAAAAAAAGCAGAATGGCAAAAGGACAAACTAAAGGAACTCCTGAATGGAACTCAACCAAAATGGAACAGAACTGGAAGAGGTCTCCCCAGCTGGAAAACCTGACTCTCATTAAATACATACCATGACGCTAATGGCATGGAATATTCTCATTGATCAGCCTGGATGTCAGTCAAAGTCTGTCCCATCTATGCCTCCCTTCTTAGCTGCCTCATACCTGCAGACAGAAATCCCAGAAAGACCTTGGTCTCTCAGAAAACGGCTAACAGTAAGTTCTTAAATTCTCTTTGTTCCAACTCAAAACCACTGGAAAGTTACTTGAAGAAAAACATTAATTCTGTCCCAAAGTGTTCGTTATCTTATTATTCTCAAACTAAATCCAAACAACAACCTGTAGACACAGGCCTGGCTGCACCCTGCCCCAATGACACTCTTGCCTTCTCCCCAGGGCTCAAGGATTACCAGTTCCCACAGGATGAGTCTGTGGTGCCCTCAAACCCCTTCCTGGAGGAGGAGGAGGACTTGAAGAAAGATTCTCACCTGGCAGACCAGGTGACAACTGCTCATGGTGGTCACCTCCCAACGCAGCCTTTGTAGGTCATTTCCCCTGCTTGAACCTTCTGTCCTAACCTGGGCACGAAGCACAGCTCAGTGCTCACTGCAAAAATCTCTTTCTGGCAAAGCAAAGTTCTGACTGGGGCTGTGGAACAGCTCCATCAGGGCCTGCTTGGATCGAAGTTTCCCATAGACTCTCCCTGCCAGTCTCAGGCTCTTCCTAATTCAGCCAGAGAGACCTTCTCCCCAGTATATCCAGCATGTGATTGGCTCTTGCTCATTGCATGTGTTTCCCAAAGGGAATGCTGCCTCCAGAACCTGTCCTTCACACACAAGAAACAGGTGTGGGGTCATTTCTGCTGGGATCTTTTATTAACCCAAAGTGCTGTATGGAGCAGAGCCTCATCCTGCTGCAACCCTTTACCCCCCCTTCTTGCTCCTCAGACCTGTATAACATCAGTAACACTTGTGGGAAGGTGGGGTTCTGCATCTTTAAAACTGTGTATAAGATCAAAGAGGATATTATTGGGACCTTTTAACTTCTCAGAAGGAGACATCCCATGTCTGCAGGTCAGTGCTGGTTTTGGAGTCATTGTGGAGAGAGGCAGGGGTTTTGGGTGGGGGAGTGAGAGAAGGAATTGAGGTGGCACTGGGCTGCTGTAGGGTTTCTAGTGGGACCCAGCTGAGGTCTGTTGAGTATTGATAAGGATCATGGCTGAAAACATTGTGACAAAACTAGTTCAGCCAGAAGACACATTCAGAGCACCGGGAACTGCGATCTACACATCAACAATGAGCTAACGAGCCACAGATCAGGCTGGCTGACTGACCAGAGATGGAGGATGTACTGGAGGGCACATAGCCCCATCTCCTGATATGCTCGGCTTGGCAAACAAAGGGGAAAAGTTGAGACCCTTTTAACGTGGCCCAGGACTTGTCCAGACTTGTCCCTCTTTCGCAATCACCACTTTTCCCCCCACCCAGACTTTCCTCTACTCTGGGAGCTATAAAAAGCTCACCTAAAACAGCACAGTTGAGGGAATACCAGTCTCATCTAAGGGCCTGTCAGTCTCATCGAGGGAAGACCAGCCTACCAGTCTCACCAAAGGAAATACTAGCTCGGCCTCATCGGGAGAATACCAGCACCCTGAGGACCCTCACTCTGAACCAGATATTGGAGGATGCTGCGCTCCTGACCCCAGCATCCTTGCCATGGAACACCGAAGCTACACATCATTGTACAAGTCCTGTCATCCACACTGTGGGGCCGTAAGAGACTGGATCCCTCACTCTTTTCTTTCTTCCTTTCTCTCTGCTCTTTCCTTCTCTCCTCCTTTTTTCTATACCCCCATTTCTTTGTCTCTCCTTCCATATATATATATATTACTCTCTTTCTCTCTCCCTTATACCTTAGTTTTCCTTCCTTCTCTACCACTCTCTTTCCCTTTTGAACATATAAGGATAACACCATCTTTAAGCTCTGCTCTTGATTTCTGGTTAAATTTCATATTATAGCTACTGATGGTTGCCAATACACCGCTCATAGTAGGATTTTTGCTGTTAATGTGTTGATAAGTTCTGTTATACTTTTGCCAAGTCACCATTCGCTGTAACCAATATTCCAACAAGTACTTTTAGTAAAACTCACAATTGAATTGGACCCCAGAGGTCATTCACTTCACATAACTGCGCAGAATTAACCCAGAGTTAACTCACACCTGGTCTCATCTCTTGAGTCAGGGCGTGTGTCACATCTAGAGTTAACTCATCCCTCATCCCATCTGTTGGGACAGGTCAAGGTCCCCTTGGGGGATGAGGTGGGGAATAACCTCAGTTCTGAGCTCATTTGGGAAATGGAGGCCCCAAGGCTTTGGCCAGGGCTGTGTGAGTGTGTGAGAGTGAGCATCCTGCTGATTGCCCTGCAGTTCTCCATTAGCCTGCAGACAGAGGAGAGCATCCAGGAGGAGTTCCAGCACCAGCAGGGTCAACCCATCTCCTTCAGCATGCCCGCCCGCCATCAGGAGGTCTGCCTGCACATGTCCCAGAGCAGCTTCAGCTTGCCCATTCTGCTCAGCTCTACCCATGGATTCACCAACAGGGAAGGGACCTGACCCTGCTGGTTTCTGTAGGAGGATGGCAATTTCCCCAGTCCTGCCTTCACTGCCCTGCAGGGCTGGGTTGTGTGGGAGGGAGCTGGCCTGTGTGAGTAGGCTTATTTTCTTGTCCCTTTACCAGGACAGCCAGCACAAGACAGCTTCTGTCCCTGTCCCTTGTGGTGTTGGCTGCTGACCCTCCTTTAGCCCACAGTGTCCCTGAAGTGGCAGCTGTACTTTGAGTTTGTGACCTCTGGGAGCCAGTTGGAGGCCATCCTCTGGACTGGGGGGAACAAGTTAAAGTGGACACTTTCAGCTGGGACTTACCCATCATAGTCCTTCCCACCAATCCCATCCTGGCTTCCTATGTATCTCAGTTCTGCACCAACTCCATCGCCATCTGAAGTGAGGAGAGCTGGTAAGGGCCTGTGGTGCTTCAAGCATCTAGTGGGAATGTCAGGCAGGACTGTCGTTGGCATGCTGTGGGGTGTTCACCTCAGCGTCCCCCTGGGTTCATCTGCAATGCCCAGGTGGGCACCAGGTGAGTCTGTCCTGCCTCGTGGGAAAGATGTCTCATGTGCACAGCCCAGTACTCCTGTTACCCTTGCCCAGAGGAGGCTCCTGGCAGGCCAGCCTTGCATTGCTGGCACATGCTGGTGTTATGGATGCAGCCACATGCTGCGGCAGCACGATAGTGATGATCCAAAACTGAGGAGCACTGAGTTCCCCGGGCTGTTCTCTGTCTGTGCTCCTGGGTATGAAGGCATCCTGCTGGTCTTGGGATCCTTGGGGAGCTGGAGTGAATGCATGCTGTGCATTCAGGAGCTAGAATGGAGATCTCCCCACTCAACAGTTAGCTCCCCATTTCTACCAAACCTTTCAAAGAGTTTTCCCCTTTGCATGGAAATCTAATAAACATCTGAATGTGCAAAACTCAGCCTTACAAAGATCTGTATTCCTACACCGTTCCTGGTGCTGGACGCAGCCTGCCCTGCACGACAGTCGCAGGCTGGAGACCTCCTATTTGTTTAAAAACTTTATTGCAAGAACAGAAACATCTACACAAAGCTCTGCACAACACAGTCCTGGAACCGGCTGGGGCAGGCTGCAGCGATTGAGAATGACACACGCAGACACACACACGCACACAGAGTTCTTGTTAGCAGCGAGAGCAGAGTTGAGTAGAGCTCCCTTTAATTAATTCTTTCTCAATTTATATTTTACAGCTACAGATCTGGACCAAGAGGTCAAACAGGATGTTTTTTTCAAAAAATGTTATTCCAGACACACCACACTCGTCTTGTGACTGTTTTCAGTCACATTCTTTCACACACATTCCTTGGGCAGTTTTCCAGCTCGGCCTCTCACTCTCATGCATTCTTTGAGTGGTCTTCCAGCCCGGCCTCTCACTCTCATAAGCACACAGTCATCCTGTATAACCTGTCCAAGACCGCTTTGTATTTTGACTGATTGCTGTGATTTAATCATGTTAGTATTAGTCTTCCTTGATCATCCAGATGTCTGGAGTTGTTAATCATGTTAGTATTGATCTTTTATCATCCAGGTGGCTGGAGCTGTATGTTCTGCCGCTCCCACACAGGCTGCCAGCATGGCTGGCTCCACTCTGGTGCATGCAGATTGCTTCAGCTCCCTGAACCCTAGCAGGGCACCTGGCTCCCCACCCCACTCTCCTGCAGCTGAGATAGGGCAGCTGGCATGGATGAGGCTGAGCTCCTCCTGGGGACACATTCTAGTGGTTCCCCCTGCTCGCCTGGCACTCTGCTGCCTGCCCCGGGCTGGCTCCATTGCAGTGCTGCCCAGGGCTATTTTGCAGTGCCAGGGACCCCCTTCAGCCCCAGGATCACGGCTGGCATTGTGAAAGCAAACACCATAAATCCAAGGAAGTGCTGTGATTGCTGTTTTAGGCACTGGGCAGCTTGGCTCCAGCTCCTCACAAGTGCTTTATTTTCATGGAATCATAGAATCATTTTGGTTGGAAGACAACCTCAAGATCATCGAGTCCAACTGTTAACCTAACACTGTCACTCAACCATGTCCCTAAGAACCTCATCTACACATCTTTTAAACACCTCCAGGGATGATGATTCAACCACGTCCCTGGGCAGCCTGTTTGAATGTCTGACAACCCTTTCCGTAAAGAAATTTTTTCTCATATCCAATCTGAACCTCCCCTGGCACAACTTGAGGCCATTTCCTCTCATCCTGTCGTTTGCTACTTAGGGGAAGAGACCAACACACTCCATGCTACAACCTCCTTTCAGGTAGTTGTAGAGAGTGATAAGATCTCCCCTCGGCCTTCTTTTCTCCAGGCTAAACAACCTCAGTTCCCTCAGCTGCTCCTCATAAGACTTGTGCTCCAGACTTCTCTCTAAACAGAAAAAAAAACCCCAACCCCAACATATAGCTAGGCTGACTTCCCTGGTGCTGCCTCAGGCCCCAGGGAGGCTATGGGATGTGGGCACGTATCCTTGCCCAGCACCTTGAAGATACTTCAGCCCCAGAGCCCCCAGGACACTGGGTCAGAGTGCGGGCAGTGTACAGGTAGCATGCAAGCAGCATGCAGGCAGATGACAGCTCTGAGCCATGTCCGCTCACCTGTACTCACCACTCACCAGAACAACTGGACCCTGGGGAGAGCTGAGCAGGGAACTCAGAGAGAGCTGTGCAACCAGGAGCCAGGAAGGGGGACAGGATGGGACAAAGTGCTACTCAGGGAGTGACACCATCCTGCTTCCCACAGCTGGTAAGTCAGATGGGATAGCTTCTGGAGGCTGGAAGTACAGGTGGGATCAGAGCCAACCCCACCTTGACTAAGCAATGAGGTTGTTGGTCTAAAGAGGGGACAACGAAGAGGGGACATGATCAAAACCCTGATGTCACCTTATTCTGCAGGCTGGCTGCCCACTGGATAAAGTTTAGTGCCACCAGAGGAGCATGGGCTGGGAGGAGTGCTGGCATGCCTTGTGTCTCCCACGAGTGTCCCTGAACTTGGCACCCACACCCCAATCCTCCTCACAGGGGAGAGCCATTTCCACCCCATGGATTGGACACAACGTTTTTTGCAGGGGCTCTACAAGCCTGGGTTGGATGGTGTCTGTGGGTCCCCAGCTGTTGGACATGCTCTTTCCACCCCACGCTGAGTGCCTTCTTCCCACTGCTGGTGGCAGGCAGGGCTCCACAGCCTGGGCAACCCCATGCCATGGCTCCCTTGCCCTTTTGCCCTCCCTTGCCCTCCTTTGCACAGTCTCATCCTCCCATGCTTGCCCCCATGCTCTATCCCTCTCCATCATCCTTTGGCACTCTCCTGGGCCATTTATCCCAGCTGTGGCTGCTCCGTGTCAGGCCATGTTTTTGTGCCAGTGGGTTAACCATGCATCTCCGCTGCCCTCAGTGCTGGCAGAGTGCTTCTACACACCCTGGTACCCCAACACCCCAGGTACCCCAGCATCCTAAGTGTACTGCTGCCTGTGGCTCTGCCCAGGCTCCCCTCAAGGTAAATGTGATGAGAGGGCATGGGTTGTTTAGAAAAACAGGCCTTGGCACTTGTTGGCCATCTGTCCTGATTTTGTTAAAAACAAGACCAGTTCTCTTTTAGTGAATTTTCCTTTCAGCTAAGTTCTTCTAAGTAACTGCACTTTCCTGAAGTTAGCTGCACATTTTTTCTCAGACACTGTGCTCGGAGCTGATAAGATGACCAATGGAATGGTGAAGAAGCTCATGTTTAGATTTATTGCTATGACAGCCAAGAAGACTGATAAGATGCCACACATCCCATAATTGAGAGAGGCGTGTTTACAGGAGAGGTGGACAGGACAGGTGACTAAAACTGACCGAGTATTCCTTCCCATATACATCATACATCCTATATAAGAGGGAGATCATGAGGATCTCGGTCTCTTTGACCATGGACAGCATCTAAAGAGGACCCTGCCTGTCTGCCTGCGACCTTAGGCCCGAGACCCTGCATCCCTGAATCCAGTTCCGGTTTGCTGTGAAGTCCCATCCATGACTTCTGGGTGCCTGCCCTGCAACTGCTGAAGCCATGCCAGCTCCGCCCACTGCTCTACCCCGGGACATTCAAGTTTGGTTTTGTATATTTTATATCAAAAAAATCACCCTGACTTCCAGGAGGAGAGCCACGTGCAGAGCTTGAAGGACTTGCTTAGATGGCAGGAGACCCAGATGCAAGAAGTTTTAAAAAGCTATGAAAAGATTAGATGGCAGTGCTGGTAAAACTTCACAGTTAACAGCATATAAAAAGGTGTCAGATGCAATTAAGGATGGGTTGGAGGCAATTGGCAGGGAATATGAAAAATGGGGAAAACAGGAACAGGAGGGGGTGGAACTGGACCTCACTCTCAAGGAGCTCCAAATAAAAATGGAGCGAATACAAACATGGGCAAAGAAATGTGTAGAAGATGGGATGTGGTCAATAAGGGAAGCAGATGAATATTTGAGAGCGTGATATGGAAAAGGGCTAGAGACTGGGTCAGCAGATCGGTTCGCGAATATGCTTCGACTCACTGATCCACAGGGAAACACAAGGGAATTGTATAGCAGTGACAGTAATGATAATTTGGGTGCTACCCCTGTGCATCAGGGTAGAGATATTCCTCGACATCACTCTCATAATGCAGGGCAACAGTGGCAAGGGGTAATCAGGGATGCAACCATTGAAGGGATTATGTTACCTGGCAGTATTACAGCAATGCCAGTGCACATAGATAACAGAGGACAAAGGCAGTGGTCACCCTTCGATCGGAAAATGGTTAAGCAATTGCAAAGTGCAGTTATGCAATATGGTATGGATAATAAGCATGTGATGCAGCTAATCAATTCATTTTTCAAGGGGCAAGTACTAACTCAAACAGATATTAGGGCATTGATGGAGTTATTGCTTCCTCCAGCGGGGTATCTGCTGTTCTTGGACAAGTGGCAGGGGAAGGTGGAATTGGCAGCATTAGAAAATGTTCATTTACCAGCTGATGATCCATTACGATTAGCTAGCATGGACCAATTATTGGGTCGTGGACAATATGCGGATGGTGCTACTCAGGCAGCACTTCATCCAAGGATTTTGCAGCAAACGCAAGGGCTTGCCCTGGCGGCAGTGAAAGAATTACCAAATATAGGTAACCCTGTGCCACCCTATTCTACAATAAAGCAGGATCCTGGGTGTGGCAGGATGCAAACCCCCCTCTCTCCCCCTCCCTCCTTCATCATGGAAGGAGTAGACACATCTCCCTCTCTCTCTGCTACAGCTTCTTTTGTTTGGTCCCAGAGCACCCTGGCCAGGGCCGTTAGGAGAAGGGAGTGCCGAGGCACCAGGGAGCTGCTGGGCGCCCGCGGCCAGTGTGGGAGATGTTTGGAGGATTCAGGGGCACCCCCACAGCCAGGGTGGGGGTGCAGAGAAGCTTCTGGAATGCCTACAGTCAGATCTGATCAGCCAATAAAAAAAACAGGACTCTCGTTGAGACTCCGCCCATTGTCGTGAGTCTCTTGGAGCATGAGCGAGATGCTGCCACCGAGAGCCCACCCTCCCCGGGATGGAGACTCCGTTTGCCTTGCCGCCACGGGTGTGAGTAAAACTTCTCCTTGCGGGATTGCAAGTGTATTTATACTTTCCGTGCACATATGCACGTGTAACTTTCCGTGCTCAATATGAGCACGTGTAAAATTAATCCTCGCACAATCGCGAGTGTATTTTCCTCCCGTGCTTCCACATAAGCACATGTAACTTTCTGTGCACATTTGCATGCATACTTTCCATGTTTAATACAAGCATGTGTACTTTCTGTGCACATTTGCACGTGTAACTTTCCGTGCTCAATACAAGCACGTGTATAAATTATTTCCTCGCACAATCGCGAGTGTATTTTCCTCCCGTGCTTCCACATAAGCACATGTAATATTCCATGCACATTTGCACGAGTATTAACCCTCGCAGGATTGCGAGCATATTATAAATTTACCCTCTCAGAATCGCGAGTGTAGACTTTCCGTACTCACTATGAGTACGTGTATCTCTTTAAAATAATCCCACACCGTGTACAGGCAAGTGTGTACTTCTCCCGGACTCAGAGACGGCTCCGGCATTGTTTTGGGTGAAGCCATGTGCATGCACTCTATGGACCGCCTGTTGTATTAGTTGCTGCCCCTTAATAATTTTCCTCAACTGATATCCGCATCTATATTTAAGTCACTTTTGGAGTGCTAAAACCCTGTTTCTGACCGGTTTAATAAAAGTTGTTTTGGACCCTGTTGTCCCTTAAACTAACCTCGGGGTGCCTCCGTGACACTGGGGAACCCTATATGAAGTTTGTGGACCATTTAAAAGAAGCTATAGATGCTTCTCCTAACCTGACTCCAGAGGCAAAAGCTGCTATGGGGAAAGATTTGGCCATGATGAATGCAAACACCCAATGCCAACAGATATTAGCCGGCTTGGGGAAAACTGCTTCTCTGGCAGAGATGGTGGAAACTTGTACACGGGTACCGATTTTGCAACAGGAGGTAGAAAAGGCAAAAATACATGCTCAGGCTCATGCTGCAGCCTTGGCTGCAGCACTTAAGCCTGCAATGAAAGGCCGAAGCCCTTCTTCTCACGGCCTAGCATGTTTTACTTGCGGACAGACAGGACATATTAAAAGAAATTGCCCTCAGTACGCTCGGAGAGGGGGACCTAGTAATGGCACTAGCCAGTCGCCAGCTGCCCTCGATTATTCGTGCTTCAATGGCATGTGCAGTCGGTGTGATAAGTATGGACACCTAGCAGTGCAGTGTCGATCAAAATTTTAAAAAGATGGGACACCGCTGTCAGGAAACGGGAGGGCCAGCGCCAGGGGCTGGGGTGCGATGACACCACAATACCAGCCGAGAGGGGGAACAGCCATGGTTGCTTGTCCGAGCTCAGGGCAGCAACCTCAGGAAGCGCAGGTGTTGATCTGGCCGTGGGAACAGACGTCACAATAACAGACCAGTCTGTACATGTAGTTCCATCTACAGTAATGGGGCCCCTAGGGTATGGATTGAGTGCGCTTTTAATAGGCCACTCTTCTGCTTCAAGACAGGGATTGTTTGTTTTGCCTGAATTAATAGGCTCTGATTATGCTGGACCATTAGGCATTATGTTGCAAGTCTTAATGCCCACTGTGACTATTAAACAGGGGACCCGTATAGCGCAATTGGTACCCTTCAGAGTATGTGTCCCAAAGGCTTTAGATGCGGAAAGAGATCAGAAAGGTTTTGGCTCTACCGGAGCCCCTGTGGTTGCTTTCACAGAAAAACTGACTTTGGACAAACCATCTAGGGTAGTTTCCATATATGGGCCTGGAAGTGAGATTAAAAGAAAAAGAATGCTTTTAGATTCAGGCGCAGATGTGACAATTATCCCTCGCACTGATTGGCCTCCGTGTTGGCCTTTAGAAGCAGTAAATACCATGGTAGTGGGAATAGGGGGGGCCACTCCTACCCACATCAGCACACATATGGTTAAGATAAGAGGTCGAGGGCTTAGAGGCATGGGTATGGCCTTATGTTCTAAACACGACAATTGCATTATTAGGAAGAGATGTGATGTCTCAGTGGGGAATAGTCATGCAGTCACCTTTTTGATAATGGCCATTGCGGCGAGCGACACCCGGCCGAGTATGAAGCTGAGTTGGGAAACAAATGATCCTGTCTGGGTGGATCAATGGCCATTACCAAAAGAAAAGCTCGCACATTTAGAGGAGTTGGTTGAAGAGCAACTCCGTCTCGGACATTTGGTCCCTTCCACCAGCCCGTGGAATACACCTGTTTTTACTATCCAGAAGAAATCAGGGAAGTGGCATTTGTTACAGGACCTCAGGGCAATTAATGCAGTAATGAAAGATATGGGGGCACAGCAACCAGGTCTTCCTACCCCAACCATGCTTCCAAAAGATTGGGATATAACTGTCATTGATTTGAAGGATTGTTTTTTCACAATCCCGTTACACCCAGAGGATTGTGAAAAGTTTGCCTTTACTGTTCCAGTGCTTAATCACCAAGCTCCCACGAAAAGATATCATTGGGTAGTGTTACCTCAGGGAATGAAAAATTCTCCTACTATTTGCCAATGGTATGTAGATTTGGCTTTAAAGTCATTTAGGCAACAACGCCCTCAGATGATCATCTATCATTATATGGATGATATCCTTTTGTGCAATGAAAAGGAAATTAGTCAGGATACAATAATTCAGTTGATGAAGCAATTAGGTCAGTGGGGTCTGGTTGTGGCACCAGAAAAGGTACAGCGAACCGCACCATGGAAATATTTAGGATATGAACTAACTCAGGCCATGATTAGACCTCAGAAGCTTGCTATGAAAGCAAAGGTAGCAACCCTTCACGATGCAATGAAGTTGGTAGGGGACTTGCAATGGATAAGAAATGTTGTTGGAATTACAGATTTGCAACCGTCGTTTAGTCTCCTTCGTGGGGGACGAGACCCCCAAGAACCACGGTGCCTTACACCAGAAGCACAAAAAGCGCTTGAGCAAATTGCAAGAAAAATTTCACAGAATACTGCTCAGCAGATAAGATCAGAATTGCCTGTTACTTTTTATGTCTATAATACCAATAAGGAGGTGGCAGGACTTTTGGCCCAGTGGAGTACGGAAGAAAAAGATCCGTTGTTACTATTAGAATGGATATTTCTAAACAGTCTGTGGCAGATGCACACCCCCCTCCCCCTCCCTTCCTTCCTTCGATATGGAAGGTGCAGACACATCTTCCCCCCCCTCTCCTGCAATGGGGTTAACAGCTTCTTTTGTTTTAACCCCGGAACCCATTGATCAGGGTCATTAAGAGAGAGAAGGGATGGGGGCATAGAGGTGTCAAGGAGCAACTGGGTGCCCACAGCCAGAGTGGGGGTGCTTAGAAGCTTCAGGGAACCCCACAGCCAGAGTAGGGGTGCAGAGAAGTTTCTGGAATGCCTACAGTCAGATCTGACAAGGCTGTTTAAACAGGACTCCCAACGAGGCCAGCCGCCGGTTGTGCGGACCTCTTGGAGCGCAGGCCAAAGTCTGCAGCCAAGAGCCCTCCCCCTTAGGCAGGATGGCTGCCTAAGGTAATTTCCTGGGACCGGGATTCACCCCACCGAACCACGTGGGTGAGTGATAAAATTTTCTTTAATAATTCCTCACAGGATCACAGGTGCTTATTCCGTGCTTAAATATAAGCACGTGTATTTTCTTTAATAATTCCTTGCAGATTCAGGCAAGTGTATACTTTTCCTGGAGTCAGGGACGGCTCTGGCATTGTTTTTGGTGAGCCATGTGTATGCACACTGTGGATCTCCATTGTTAATATTTGCTGCACCTTTAATAATTACCTCGACTGATATTCGAACCTGTATTTATGTCACTATTGGAGAGCTAAAACCCCGTCTTCCACCAGCTAATCTGCTGCACTTTCTTTACTGAATAAAAGTTGTTTTGGACCCTGTTGTCCATCTAAACTATCTTTGGGGTGTCTCCATGACACAGTCAAAAACAAAAAACCATCATTCAAAGGTGGGAAGCCATTGCCCAAGTGGTAGTGAAAGGACTAAGCTGATATCTGACTTTGTCTGGGTCGTATGTTGCTAAAATTGTGATCCCCATTTCTCGCAATCTGTTTCAACAGATCCTTCTCAAACATGACAATCTTGCCTTAGCTCTTACCTGGATTCCGGTGCAGGTGGACAGTCATTATCCACCGTATCCCATATTTAAAACCAACCTCCCCTTGGAGCCTATGTCAATTGTTACTGAGCGTCCATTAGATGCCATAACCATTTCACGGATGTGAGTAGTCGCTCACGCAAAGGAGGTTTTGTATGGTTTGAGAACGGTCAGTGGCATTCACAGATTGTTGTGGCTGAAGGATCAGTTCAAATTTTAGAATTGCAAGCGGTGATAGCAGCATTACAAAAATGGCATAACTACCCAGTTAATCTGGTAGCAGATTCTCTTTATCTTGTGGGAGTTGTACAAAGAATACATAGAGCACTTTTGCAGCAAGTTTCCAACTCCTTGTATTTGAGGCATTATTAGATTTGTGGAACGTGTTAGATTATAGGACAGCGCCAGTATTTATAATGCATATAAATAGACATTCTAACCTACCAGGTGGGCTAGTAGAGGGAAACAGCATTATAGACAAACTCGTGGCAGTGAGAGATGTATCTCCTTTTGAACAAGCCAGACAAGCTCATGAGTTTTTCCATCAATCCTCAGCATCACTCCAAAAACAGTTTACCCTTACCAAGGAACAAGCTTGATCCATTATTGCAGCTTGTTCTGATTGTGCTCGCATAGTGCCTCTGCAACAAAAGGGAGTGAATCCTCGGGGCTTGCAGCCAGGCCAGTTATGGTAAACTGATATTACTGAATTTGCACTGTTTGGCCGACAAAAGTACATTTATTTGTCCATAGATACCTGTTCAGGACTGTTATGGGCTACAGCTTTGACCTCAGCAAATGCAAAAGCGGTAAAGTATCATTTATCACAAGTTTTTTGCCGTCATGGGAGTTCCTACACAGATCAAAACAGATAATGGCCCCACATATCGTTCTGATACACTTGCAACCTTCCTCGTCCAGTGGAAGGTACAACACCTGTTTGGAGTCCCTTATAATTCTACTGGCCAGGCAATTATTGAGCGTGCACACCACGCCTTGAAAAATCTTTTGTCTGTTTTGAAAAAACAAGGGGGAATTGGTGTGAGTCCAGAAGAGGTTTTGATGAAGACATTGTATGTGCTGAACTGGCTTAATCCTAAAAGTGAGATTGAAATGGAACCTGTTGTTATGCACCATATCAAAAATGTCAAAGATTTTTCTGAAAATGGACCTAAGGTTAGTGTGTTTAATGTGACAACACAACAATGGGAAGGTCCTATGTCATTAATAACCTGGGGAAGGGGATATGCTTGTGTTTCTACAGGTAACCATAAAATTTCGTGGATCCCAGCAAAGTGGGTAAGACCTTGGTTAGCTAACAAAGAAACCACTTGCAATGATGATGACTCTTAACCTCAGAGGTGTTATCGCTTTTAGCAATGGATGTAGCCAGTGTTGAGCATACCACTTCGCAAAACAGAGCAGCGTTTAATTTTTTGTTATTGGCCATGGTCACAGTTATGAAGACTTTGATGGTATGTGTTGTTTGAATTTAAAAAACATTCAGAATCTATGCATAAAAAGATTAAAGATTTGCAGAACATGAAAATAACAGAAGATGTTGGGTTTTTTGGGTTGGATGCTTTGTTTGGTTAAAAGGAATATTGAAAACAGGTCTTTTCTTGTTAATTGTAATTGTATTAGCTTTAATGTTCTTACCCTGTATTTCGCACTGTCTTCAAAGAATGATACAGCGTATTGTTAACATTGTATTAAATTAAAGGGGGGGAGATGTAGTGGCAGAGCCCCCCCACCGGGGGGATGGGGTTGTCGCTGGCCTGGCTGAGAGGTGAAGCCAGAGACAAAAGAAACAAAAGGAACCCTATAAGAAGGTAACAACCAATGAACAATCACTGACACGCGCGTGCAGAGCGTGTGGACAGTGCATGCAGCCTATCACGTTATTGTATAGCACGTGCTGTAACCAATCACATTGTTGCAAGGTATGTGAACGGGGCAGCTCTGGTATAAAGCTAGCCCAGTCGGACAATAAAGTTGAACTCTGTGAACATCATATTGATGTGTCAGGTTCCATCTCTTGCATGGAAAAGCAACAATGAGCCTCAAAAACTCAAGTACCAGCACATCCAAACCCAGCTCATCCTGTGAACCCTGCATGATGGGGTGGTGGAGACCCTCCCCCAGGGTGTAGAGGGCGGGACAGGGGCACAGGAAATGCCAAAGGGTCCATCCCTGGTGGGAACAGCCACAGGCAGTGCCATCTCTTCAGGGTGCGTGCATGTCCCCAGTGGCGGGTTATAGGGCCGTGGGTGCATATGCAGTCCCATTGTGGAGGTCCCAGGGCTGAGGTGCCCCCATGCATGTGGCTGTGGGTGTACTAAGGTACACCCTGACCGATGAACCTGGTGACCAGGCCAACCAGAGCAGCAACAAATATTCCTTAGCTGTATCCCAAGATGAGAACCAGAAGGCCAACCACCTCAAGGGTATTTATGGCTATGGATGATCCTTCTGCACCTCTCATGGGAAACCTGCATGCTCGACTACTCCTCCGAAGTGTCTATATACCAACACATGTAGCATGGGGAATAAACAGGAAGAATTAGTTATCTATATGCGGTCACAGGGCCATGATCTTTATGCAGTTACAGAGACATGGTGGTGGGATAGCTCACATGACTGGAATGTTGTCATGGAAGGCTATGTACTTTTTCAGAAAAACGGGCCAGCAAAGCGAGGTGGAGGAGTTGCACTTTATGTGAGACAGCAACTCCAATGTATCAAACACTGCCTGGGGGGGATGAAGAATGAGTAGAGTCCTTATGGGTAAAAATTAAGGGACAACTTAACAAGGGTGACAATATTGCAGGTCTTTACTACAGGTCACCTGATCAGGAAGAGGAAATTGATGAGGCCTTCTACAGATAGATTAAAGTAGTCTCGCAATCACAAACCCTGGTTCTCATGGGGGAATTCAATCACCCTGACATCTGCTGGAAGCCAAGACAGCTAAGCACGCACAGTCCAGGAGATTCCTACAGATCATTGATGACAACTTCTTGACACAGGTGGTGGAGGAGCCAATGAAGAGAGGTGTGCTGCTGGACCTTTTCCTAACAAACCAAGAAGAAGTGGTTGAAGATGTGAGGATTGGGGGCAACTGCAGCAACCATGAGATGGTGGAGTTCAGGATCCTGCGTGGAGGAAGCAGGGAAATAAGCAGGATTGCAACCACGGACTTCTGCAGGTCAAACTTTAGCCTCTTCAAGGTCCTACCTGGAAGAATGCCATGGGTTAGGACTCTAGAAAGTAGGGGGATCCAAGAGAGTTGGTTAATATTCAAACATCACTTCCTCCAAGCTCAAGACTGATGCACCTCTATGAGCAAGAAATCAAGTAAGGGAGAAGATGGCCAGCATGGATGAATAAGGAACTCCAGTAAAAATTCAGGTGGAAGGAGGATGTTTATGTAATTGGAAAAATGGACAGACCACCTGAGAGGAAGATAAGGTGACTGTTAGAGTGGGGTGATTAGAGACGACGCATACCAGGACGCAGACAGAAATTCACGCAGAGGCAGAGATCTTGTTCAGGAAGGAGCGCAGAGCCTGGCCAAGCAGAGAGCTGATCTAGGCCTAGCCTGCCTTCTTTATTCACCATTGATGATTTATAGGATTTACAGGTACAGGCCTGGACTAAGATGTTTACAAAAAGGTGCTTTTCCACTAATTGTTATTAAGAACACACTAAACTCATGCGATGTTTGTCTCACTTGTTTTTCCACTCGTTCGCAGATCAGGCCCAAGGACATTCACACATCCCATGCACTTGGGGGCGGTTATCTGGCCCGAGATACCATTCTCACGAGTCTGGGCTATAACTTTTTACAATTACGAGAAACGTACTTCAAAGTAATCTCTCCAAGGCCCTTTATATATTATTATGTTATTATGTCTTTGACCGTCCACATGGTCATGTTAGTATTGATCTTCCTTTATCATCCAGATGGCTGGAACCGCACATCTTGCCTTCCCACATTTTACTTTCCAACATTTCCCTCTTTTTTGTTTTAAACATCAGGTTCTCAATGAGTGCAGTAAGGACCCTGGCTTTGTTCTTCTTTGCATTCTGTATCATTCTCCAGATGATTCGGAGGACTACAAGAAAATACATCACACAAGCATATCCAATTCCTACAAAAACCCATATATGCAGATTGAGAGCTGAAAATGAAGTTTTAGGGTCTAATCGCTTTATGCTATCAGATAATGTTAGCCATTTTGACTTACAGTCCTAATTCCTACAAACTATGTAATTATTTTTCAGGGTACTAGCTAAATCCTAAATCAGGCCTTACACATTAGCTAAGACTGTTATTTTACTTCATAGCACTCATAAACACTATAATTCAATTTCAACAGTATTACACATATTTAGCACTCTGATAACAGAAAATACAGGTTCAGATATCAGCTAAGGAGATTATTTAAAGACAATATCATAAGAATAATGAGGATCCACAATGTGCATGTAGTCACTCGCAAGAAACAAAACTAGAGGTCTTTTACTTCAGGGTACTCACAAGAAATAGTCACTCACTCAAATAAAGAAGTGAGGTATCATTAATCCCAGGAAGTTTCCTTAGATGGTGTTCCTGTCTAAGGAAAGGACTCCAGTTTACAGACCAGCAGCTCCGAGAAGACCACTCAAAGGGTATCTTCGGCGGGAAGCCCGTTTCATTGTTTGGCCAGATGTGGTTGTGGGCATTACAACATAGTCCAGAAGCTTCTCAGCTAGTCTGGGCACCTCCTTTGTTAAGGACCCTGTCAATTGACCGAGGGTCCCACCCCTCCTGACCCATCAGTTGGTAGAGGTGAAGTTTATTGACAACACCTTGGTACCATTCTAGGTGTATACATGTGGGGACAGGCACAGTGAGGCACAGAAGGTGCTAAAGAGCCATCAACCTCCAAATTGAAAGCTCCCGATTTCAGGGGAACGTGTACTGCCTCACAATCCAGCCTGTGACCACAGTCATCTGACAAACTACTTTGGAGTGGTGGTGCAGTCACCTCTTGCCTCCAAAGTCAAAAGGGGGCATTCTGTTGGTGAGTTTGAATGTCCACTGTGGATCATCATACCTTATGTGTCATTTTCTTGTTGCAAATCAACCTACAATAGAACAGAACAATACAAATTACAACTACTACAGTTATTAACAAATATTGGAGAAAACTGGTTAGCCATACTAATAAGGAAAACAAATGCATTGAAAGTTTTTTCACCAGTTAGTCCCCAGTGCAAATAATGTAAATCTGTATCATTCTGATATGCTAGTGCCTCTTCGTTTGGTCTCTTCTGTTTCTTTGTTGCCCTCTGCTGCAGGGACAGATGCTGTATCTCTGGCATTAGGTCCTGCATCATGTTTGTCCAACTCATAGAAAGGTTTAACATATTTTGCAGGAAACCACTTTGGTCCTGTTGGAAGAAGAACACAAGTATGCTCATTCCCCAGGTGATTAACTCTACAGGCCCTTGCCACTGACTGTTTTGCAGGGGATCCCAGTATAAAAGCTGTGGTCTCTGAGACAGTGAATCTGGAACACGGAAGTGTTTTTCCACTGCTGTGATAGAGGAGGGAGGCATAGTACGATTCAAAAAAATTAAAGTATATGTTGCATTGTCTAATTGTTCTTGAGGTGTCATATTCCCCTTTTTTTGTTTTAATAACATCCGTTTTAACATGGAGTGCACCTGTTCAATGATAGCCTGTCCAGTGGGAGAATGTGGAATACCTGTGAGATGTGAAACACCCCATTGCTGTAAAGAATATTGCATGGATCTAGCAGTGTATCCAGGACCATTGTCAGTTTTAATCTGTTGTGGTACTCCCAGCGTAGCAAAACAGCGGGTCCAGTGACGCTGAATATCTCTGCTTTTCTCACTTGTATGCGCAGATGCACAAAGCATACCTGAAAAAGTATGTATAGAAACAAGGACATATTTCAAACGGCCAAAAGATGAAACACATGTAACATCAGACTGCCAAATGTCATTAGCTGAGAGTCTGCGAGGGTTAACTCCAAGGGAGGGCGAGCTTGTAATCAGACCTTGACATTCCCGGCAAGAGCACACTATGTCTCTCGCTTGCTTGAGAGTGAGAACAAACATCTTTTTTAAGGTAGCAGCAATCTGATGGAAGAAAGCACGTGAAGCCCTGGTAGACTGGAAACAGACTGTAGCTACAGTCTAAGAATCTTCAATTGCATTGCCTTCAGTTATGGGACCTGGTAAGGCTGTATGAGAGCGTATATGAGTAACAAACAGTGGGTGTTTGTGAAGCTGTAATGCAGTTTGCAATGATACAAACATATCAATAAGTTGCTGTTGTGAGATTTCTTTAAGAAAAGTGGAGGGGATCTGCTGCAGGACCTTGACTACGTACTCAGAATCACAAACCAAATTTAGAGGTTCCTCCCTAAAAAGCTCTAAGGCATACAAAACTGCACCAAGTTTCACTAATTGGGTTGAGCCTTCAACAATTTTAACAGAATTATGCCAATTGTTATCTTCACGCCAGACCACTACAGCTTTATGAGACTTCTCTGAACCATCAACAAAAACTGTGCGAGCATTTGGGATAGGACCGAATACAAGTACGGTCTGTGGTCTGATGTCAAAGACACGCAGATTTTGAAGCAATTTACATTTAGGCATGCCAAAAGCTATGCTGTTAAGAAAATCAGCTAGCGCAATTTGCAAGGACAGAGATTGTGAATAAAAAAAAAAAATCAAAATCTGCTTTCACAAAAGGTACATATATGACAGATGGATCACAGCCTACTAAAGCCTGAATCCATTCTCTGCCTTTTTTGATCAGAGTAACAATCAATTCCAGGGGCTCAGTAATAGTTTTACGAAAAGAATTGGGCAAAAAAATCCATTCCAAGTATATCAGTCTGTATTCTCATCATACTCTCCCACAATAGCCACAGGTTGTTTCTATGTTGTAGCTATAGACAAATCTGCAAGTCCAGTTGAATGCAGTTAGTTTGTAAGGTTGTCATAAATTTATTCATCAAAGTTTCTAACTCCGTTTTGGCTGTCATATTTATTGGATATTGTTTTCCCTTACCGGATCGAAGTCCTGTTTCAGTTCTATCAGCGTAGGGTTTGCTTTACTGATACTTTGGTTGCCCATACTAGTGGAAATACAGCATCCAAAATTTCCTTGGAGATTTCTCACTTGCAGCAAGCAGATCTGCACCATCCAAGCAGATTCTTGTAGGACATGAAACTAAACAGAATTCTCAGAAAACGTTATTTGAGATTACAATTTACTTAACAAATCTTAACCCAAGAGAGGTATAGGGCTTTCTGGCAAATACAAGAATTCAGCTGCTAAAACTTTGTTCCAAATTTAGCATTCCATTGGTTTCAAAAAATGGTCTTTCTTTCTTTCCCACAATCTCAAAAACTAGCATGGTGAATTTACTAAGAAGTCTCTTACAACTAGTTACCACAAGATAAGTCTATTAAAAGATTTTTGGTTTAATTTCCCAGTTTCATTAGAACTACGGATCTGCTAGGGATGCATTTAAATTTCACCCTCAGACACCTCCATTCAGTATTACAACATTGCTGCAGTGGGGGGGAAGAGAAAACCCCCCTTTCACTGCTTTAAAAGCGGGAAGCCAGGTTTTTCTTTTTTTTTTTTTTCTTTTTCTTTCTCTTCTTGCTGCAATTTAGATACAGGCAAGGCCACGCAGGTGGCGTTATTTGCTGGTGCTAAGTGGGAGCTGTCTGGGAGCTGCCAGGGAGCTAAGTTTATCTTGCAGCTTGACACAGGCCTGAAATTTATATTGAAACAGTACAGCACAGGCCTGGGATATTTTACTTTTTTATTTTCCCATTTCATTCCAGCCATAATACACTCCATATGCAATTCTAATTAGCTGAGCAATAGTTACATTCCTCAGCCCCGTTTACCATTTGCAACGTCTTACAGATGTCAATAAACAGCATATTAACTATCAATCCATTACTTTCATTTTCCTAGATCCAAATCAGGTCATATTCTAGCAACTTTTCAGTACAACCTCCTTCGAGTTCACATCCATCATAGCATTCAGTTTTCTTTCCCATACTTCCAACAAACACATAAATTCAATGCGAATCAGAGTTTAACTACTTAAATTCTTTTCTGGTTTCAAAATTATTTAATAGCAATAAGAGCAATTACTCTAATGTATAAGGATGCATCCTAAGGGAGAGCAAGGTGGTATTTTAGTAGTGGAACCAGTTCCCATTTTGTAATTATCTCCCTAAACAAAATTTTACCATTACATTCATGCAGTAAAGAACTAAATTACTCATGATCTTCTGTATTATCACAAAACGCACATTTTGAGTCCATGGATTCTCATTATTTAACAGTCTATGAACTTACTGTACCATATAACAGACAAAGACCTATTAAACTGTAATATGCTTAAACAGATACCTACAAAGAAAACAGGTTAATAAGGAAAAGTATCTTGCAGAGTTCAGCAAGTGTTCTATGACTTGTGTGTTATCAGTTAATTCTCTCCCAGCTTGTTGAAGTTCAGACCATTCCTCCTGTAAAACTGTCTGAAATGATTCAATGATCTGTTGTAGAGTTTTATTTTTGTCCTACTCTTCTCGCTTTAGAAACAACAAAGTGTTATACTTCAAGGTTCTATTCTCTGGACACTTTTTCAATCACTAACATGACCGTCCAGATCGTCATGTTAGTATTGATCTTCTTTTATCATCCAGATGGCTGGAACTGCATATCTTGCTTTCCCACATTTTACTTTCCAACATTAGAGTATGCAGGGATGTTGTGAGGAAGACTAAGCTCCACTTGGAATTAAAACTGAACAGGGATGTCAAGGACAAGAAGAAGGGTTTCTTCAAATGTATCAGCAGCAAAAGGAAGATTAGGGAAAATGTAGGTCTGCTGCTGAATGAGGTGGGTGCCCTGGTGATGGATGATACAGAGAAGGTGGAATTACTGAATGCCTTCTTTGCTTCCATCTTTACTGCTAAGACTTCAGGAATCCCAGATCCTAGAGGCAGGACAAAGGAAGACTTTCCCTTAGTTGAGGAGGATCAGGTTAGAGATCATTTAGGCAAGCTGATCATCCACAAATCCATGGGCCCTGATGGGATGCACTCACAAGTGCTAAGAGAGCTGGAAGATGTTATTGCTAAGCCACTCTCCATCATCTTTGTGAGGTTTTGGAGAAAAGGAGAGGTGCCTGAGGACTGGAAGAAAGACAATGTCACTCCAGTCTTCAGAAACGGCAAGAAGGATGACCCAGGAAGCTACAGGCCAGTGAGCCTTGCCTCCATCCCTGGAAAGGTGATGGAACAACTGATTCTGGATGTCATCCCCAAGCATGTGGAGGAAAATAAAGTTATCAGGAGTAGTCAGCATGGATTCACCAAGGGGAAATCATGTTTGACCAACGTGATAGCCTTCTATGATGGCATGACTGGCTGGGTAGATGAGGGAAGAGCAGTGGATGTTGTCTACCTTGACTTCAGCAAGCCTTTTGACACTGTCTCTCACAACATCTTTACAGGTAAGCTCGGGAAGTGTGGGTTGGATGAGTGCACAGTGATCCATCTATCCATCGATCATGAACTGGCTGGATGACTGTCGCGGGGTGTAATTTAGGGTTCTGCTTACTGCAGAACAATGTTTAGGTTTCTTTAAAGAGAAGTGCAACTTAAAAGAGTTCGGTGGCAGGTTCACTCTATTATTTACTGCATGGGGGAAATATGCCAAGCCAAATGCGGCTTACCTTCTCTCCAGATGCCTGTACCCATTCACGAAGCAAACTTTCAGGCACCTTCCCTCCCTGATAAACATATGCAGAGCAGACTTTCAGGAGACAAAATTATTAGAAAAATAAAATTTAATGGAGTAGAATAGAAGAAGGGCTGGCTCAAGCTGGGTACCTGCACAGAGATCTGCCTGAGCATAGAAAACTACAAACTTTTATATCTTTACAGACCATTCACACCAAGATCCAGTCCAACAGCAGGTTCTTTGCTACCCATTGGACCCTTTTTCTCTGACTCCATGTGGGCCTTTGTTTTGTTCAGTTGTAGACATTGGTTTTGGTCCATATCCTTGAAGGTGATATTTAGTCTGGATAAATCCTTTCTTCTCAGCGAAGTGAAAAATAGGCCCCACTTTTCAGATGTCTGTAATGTCTCTCCTTTAGCCTTGGATCGTTGTTTTCCCAGAGAGTTCCATTTTCCCAGCAAAATGCAAGTTAGACTTTATCTTGGAGGCGTTTAGTGTAGTCTGCAGTTGATTTTAGTAAACACGAGCTTAAAATTTTAGCAAATCTAGTCTACCAAGTAATATGAATCAAAGAGTATATTAAAAATCATACAACCGTATATTTCTAAATAATCCATTACATTCAGTGTGCATCTACTTAAACTAAATTATTAATATTGAACTTGAATTGGGCTCATCCACTGACCTCTGAGTAGTAAAACCATTGCCATACAGCTCACTTATTTAGCAGGGAGAGCTCAAAGTGGACTCATCTAGGCTGTTGTATTTATAGAATGAAGTGGTTTACTCATAATCAAATTGCATACAGTAGGAAAAGTATGCACGAGACTCTCTGCACCCACAAGCCACCAGCATTCAATATGCCATTCTGCTTCCTTGTGAGTATCCTAGAAGGAGTTCTTGGCCTGGCTGCATCTCAGGTCCTTATCTCCTCTGGAGCCTGGACCAAACTGCTGCTGGTTTGGCGGGGGGGGAAGGATTGAGTGCATCCGCCATAACAACAGAGTTCATAGGGTTGTGGTCAATGGTGCAGAGTCTGACTGGAGGCCTGTAGTTAGTGGGGTTCCCCAGGGCTCAGTACTGGGTCCAGTCCTGTTCAAAAATGACCTGGATGAAGAGACTGAGTGCACCCTCAGCAAGTTTGCTGATGAAAAAAACTGCAAGGAAGGCCTGACACACCAGAAGGTTGTACTGCCATTCAGCGAGACCTGGACAGACTGGAGGACTGGACAGGGAAGAACCTAATGAAATTCAATGAGGGCAAGTGTAGGGTCCTGCACCTGGGGAGGAATAACCCCAGGCACCAGTACAGGTTATGGGTTGACCTGCTGGAAAGCGGTACTGCAGAGAACGACCTGGGAGTCCTGGTGGACAACAGATTGGCTATGAGCCAGCAATGTGCCCAAGAAGGCCAATGGTAGCCTTGGGTGCATTAAAGAGAGTGTGACCAGCCCCACACCATTTCTTTCTTGTAAGATAAAAAAAAGCTAACATACAAAATAAAAATCCCCAAACATAGTAAAATAACAATATTACTAAAAGGCAACTTTTACTTCCTCCCCCTTTTTTTTTCTTTAAAAAAAAAAAAAAAAAGAAGGGATGATCCACCAGTGCTGATCTGGTGCTCTTTCCCATAGGTGTCAGTAGCTTTCCATGCATAAATGTTCATTGTTGTCTTTAAAACGAGGGGTACAGTGCCAGTGGTGGTAGTTTCAGGAGGGCAGGTCATCTGGTTTTGTGGAGCAGGGTTGCTGGGTCCTTGTTTTACCTTTTCTCTGGAAGAATAGCAGGGGCTTGGGGACAGAAAGTAGTAAGTCAGAGGCAACCCATTGAACTCATTTTTGGCTGAGTCTTGGACCACCTCGGCAGTGGAGAATTGATTTTAAAGGAATCAAGAGGAAAGGCGATCAGCAGACCCCCTTGACAGTTTCTGTGAGTCTCTTTAAATGAACGCACTGGCTGCCCCCTGACTCACTGACTGGGGGTGGCAGGTCTGTTATCCGCCCTCAGGAACAGTGGGCATCTGAGGGATAATCACTGTCCCACCAGCTCAGGGCTCTGCTTCCATGCCCCCCCAAGCAAGCAGTTCATTTTTATGGGGTGCCTTCCATGCCCTAATAAGCTTTTACAAGGCCAGGGTAGACATTCCATCTATTACATCTTGGGGAATTCCCTTCTCTATTCCCTCAGCCCACAAAAGGTTTCTCTTTGTCTCTGGGACACCTAGGGGACAAGTTCGATTTACCTGCTATTCCACTCTTGGTACAGCAGTTTTCGTTTTTGTGACTCCCCCTATCAGACCCATGCTACCACAATTAAGTTCCTGAGCCACCTCCACCCAAGTGACAGCTCGACCACCCTGGGAAACACACCCCCTCCACCCCGTGGAGACGACGCATCCCCCAAAAGGTCCCGCAGCCGCACTGCACGCAGTTTCAGTGGGTCAGGAGGCCTGACAGGATCTACATTTACCAACACCGGGGAAGGCTCTTGGGGCTCTTGTGAATTAACTGGGGACAGGTGGACTTCTGTAAATCTTCAGTTAGGTGATTTACAGCGGGGGTTTCAATGCATTCTGGGTCTCCCCTTTCTAAAGGGTCCAGCTCCCCCTCCCAATAGGCAGCTCGTTGAGTTAACAACTCTCTTTGATCATTAGCAGTCAGAAGCACACCAGGCTCTGAATACCCTTGTGCTTCCTTCTCTGAGAGCAAAATTTCATCGCCACCAGTTAAAACACATTCTGTTTCCGTTTCTTGGGCTAAGTTACTATATTTCTCCTGAATCTCTAATAAGTTGGCCACAGGGTGGCAACTTGCAGAGCCACCCCCCCCCCCCCGCCCCGCTTGGCTGTTATCAGTAGACTCAGTTTTAATGAGGGGCCTCATTGTTGCCTGCTTGTTCTTGGGATAAGATACTTCCCGGGTGATTTCCAATTATTTTGGTGGATACAGGAGTTTAAGACCCTCTTCCTCAGCCGCTTGTGCTGGGCTGGTAAAACCGGGCTCACTGTCTGGAACAGAATCAAGATTTGTCTGGTAATATTTTGCCTGCTTATATTCTTCCAATTCAGATTGTAAGATTTTCTCCCGGTCTAATGCATCTAACAGAGCTGTAAGGAGCTGCTGAGTGGTATTGCATTCTGCAGCTAACTGGTCCTGTAGGACCTTTACCGTTTCTTGCTCTGTTTGTTTGTCCAGGTGCCTGGTGCTTTGAGCTGCCCCCGGGGCTGCTCCTAGCACTGAGCACGCTGTGGCTTTACCCTTGAGTAAATCCAAACACAGAATATTTGTGAGAGTCCCAGTTACTAGCAGATCCCCCTTATTTTCAGTGAGCCATCTGAAATATATCCATTCGCCGTCCCCCGGCTCACTTACTGGGGACGGCGAAGGAAGTTTCCCGGCTTTGAGGGGCTGTTGAATTTCTCTCTAGGAGCTGTGGGAATGACTGGCACGGCTGACACCTGAGTTACAGGGGCCGTGGGGGTGTATTGCTTTCCTGGTTGATCTGTATCTTCTGATTTACACATCTTTACAAGCAGCTGTAAATTGGGGAAGGGCAAGCCATCCATCACTTCTCGGGGAATACCTTTATCCAGTCCTAATTTCCAACACTGATGCCTCAAACCTATCCCCATAAATTTCTTGTCTCGGGGGCGAGGGAATTTTACCTCTGTTTCAGTTCGGCACACCGCTACTTGAGACTTAACCTCTTTTCCAATGAAACCCATACGCTGGTCATAATTAATCAACTCCCGTGCAACCTTCCCCCAAGAGAGACTCGGTCCAGCCTGAGCCTTACAACCCCCTGCCCAGTTTCTTTTTCTTTCTGGGCAGCTATCAATGCTGCTCCCAAAACAGCACAGATCATGGCTTTACCTTTTCCAAGTTTAAACCTGTGTTGGTTTTTTTTTTTTGCCAAGTCCCTTATTCGCTGAGTTACAATATCTGGAGACAACCAACATCCAGAGGCCCACTTAAGACCCTCAGGGGTCAGGCAAGGCTTATAATCTTTTAGTAAATTCAACAGCAGGGAGCAGTCCAGGTCTGGCTTAACCTGGGATGCCATGACCCACTGCTGGAGAACGCGGCACAGACTAATCAGTCCTCCTTTGAAACCTCTGGCTCCTATCCCCCCTCTAAACTGCTTCTCACAGAATATCCCACTTCTGACACCAAATAAAACTGTCCCAACCCAACAGATGGGATGAGGGATGAGTTAACTCTGAACGCGACACACGCCCTTACTCAACAGATGAGACCAGGTGTGAGTTAACTCTGGGTTAATTCTGTGCAGTTACGTGAAGTGAATGACAGACAATCACTCCAGGGGTCCTATTTAATTATGAGTTTTACTAGAAGCACGTGTTGGAATATTAATAACAGCGAATAGTGGCTTGGCAAAAGTATTTTGTGATATCACAGAACTTATCAATACGTTAACAGCAAGAGTCCTTCTACTAGCAATGTATTGGCAACCATTAGTAGCTATAACACAAAATTTAACAAGAATCCAACAGCAGAGCTTAAGATGATGTTACTCTTATATGTTGAAAAGGAAAAGAGAGAAAGAAAGTGGTAGAGAGGGAAGGAAAACTAAGGTATAAGAAAGAGAGAAAGAGAGTAATATATCACCAGTCACAGAAGGAGAGACACAGAAATAGGGATATAGAAAAATGGAGAGAAGGAAAGAGCAGAGAGAAAGGAAGAAAGAAAAGGGTAAGGGATCTAGCCACTCTTACGGCTCCGCAGCATGGATGACAGGACTTGTACGATGTTGTATGGCCTCCGGTGTCCCGCAGGGAGGATGCTGGGGTTTGTAGTTCAGGAGCGCAGCACCCTCCGGTGTCTGGTCTGGTTCCCGCGGCGAGGCTGGTGCACGGAGGGTCCTGAGGGTGAGTTCCCTGTTAGTGCTGTTTTAGGTGAGCTTTTTTATAGCTCTCAGAGTAGAGGAAAGTCTGGGGGGAAGGGGTGATTGTGAAAGATTGTCAAGTCTCGACAAATCCTGGGCCATGTTGAAGGGTCTCAGCTTTTCCCCTTTCTTTGCCAAGCTGGGCATATCAGAAGATGGAGCTATGTGCCCTACAGCTCATCCCCTACCTCCGGTATCAGCCAGCCAGCGTGGTCTGTGGCTCGTTAGCTTGTCGTTGATATGTAAATTGCAGTTCACCCTATACTGAATGTGTCATCCGTTGTGGCTGGATGAACTAGTTTCGCCACAATGTTTTCAGCCATTATCCTTATCAATACACAACAGAGGTTATCCTTCCCCTCTACTCTGCCCTGGTGAGGCTGCATCTGGAGTACTCTGTCCAGTTCTGGGCTCCCCAGTTTAAGAAGGAAATGGAAATACTGGAGGAAGTCCAGCAGAGAGCTACAGAGATGATTAGGGGTCTGGAGTATCTTTGTTATGAGGAAAGACTGAGAAAGCTTGTTCTTTTCAGCCTGGAGAAGAGAAGGCTGAGAGAGGACCTTATTTATACTTATAAAGATCTCAAGGGTGGGTGCCAAGAGGATGGGACCAGACTCTTTTCAGTGGTGCCCAACGACAGGATGAGGGGCAACGGGCACAGGCTGAAACGTAGGAGGTTCCATCTGAATACGAGGAGAAGCTCATTTACTTTGACGGTGCCAGAGCACTGGAACAGGCTGCTCAGAGAGGTTGTGAAGTCTCCTTCTCTGGAGACATTCAAAACCTGCCTGGACGCATTCCTGTGCAATCTGGTCTAGGTGAACCTTCTTTAGCAGTGTCGCAGAGGAGTAATTTAGGGTTCTGCTTACTGCAGAACAATGCTTAGATCTCTCAAATAGAAGTGCAACTTTAAAGAGTTCATTGGCAGGTTCACTCTATTATTTACTGCATGGGGGAAATATACCAACCCAAATGCTGCTTACCTTCTCTCCAGGTACCTGTGTCTGTTCATGAAGCAAACTTTCAGGTGTCTTCCCTCCCTGATAGCCATTCGCTCTAGAGTCTATATTTTAGAACTCCAGAGGCAAACTTTCAGGCGAGACCTGATAACCATATGCAGAGCAGACTTTCAGGAAACAAATTCTCAGAAAAAAAATTTAATGGAGTAGAATAGCAGGAGGGCTGTCTCAAGCTGGGTACCTGCACAGAGGTTCCGACCTGAGCATAGAAAACCATAGACTTTTATATCTTTACAAACCATCCATACCATGATTCAGTCCAATAGCAATATTTCACTTTGAGGCCTTCTTACATCTCATTGAATCTTTTTTGCTGATCTCATATGAGCCTTTATTTTGTTTTGCCATAGACATTTTTTATGGGCCATAGCCTTGCAGGTACTGTTTTGTCTGAATAAATACTTTCTTTTCAGTGAAGTGCAAAATAGACCTCATTTTGCAGATGTCTGTAATGTCTCTGTGTTAACCTTGGAATCATTATTTTTCTGCAGTCAGTTCCGTTCTTCCCAGCAAAGTGCAAACTAGGTCTTATCTTGCAAGTGTTCAGTGTAGTTTATAGTTGCTTTTGGTAAATATGAGCAGAACTTTCCAGCTTATGATTTTAGCAAATCCAGCTTACCAAGTAACATGAAGCAAAGAGTATATTAAAAAACATACTACTTTATACCGCTAAATGATTCATTATATTTGGTGTGCATCTACTTAAACTAAATGATTAATATTGAACTTGAATTGGGCTCATCCACTGACCTGTGAGTAATAATACCATTGCCATACAGCTCTCTTATTTAGCAGGGAGAGCTCAAAGTAGGCTCATCTAGGCTGCCATATTTATAGAATGAAGTGGTTGACTTGTAGCCAAATTGCATACAGTAGGAAAAGTATGCACAAGACTCCCTGTGTCCACAATTCATCAGTGTTCAGTGTACTGTTCTTCTTCCTTGTGGGTTTCCTAGAAGGAGTTCTTGACCTGGCTATGGCTCAGGCCCATACCTCCTCTGGAGCCTGGACCAAACTGCTGCTGGTTTGGCTGGGAGGGGGTTGAGTGCATCTGCCACAGTAGGTGCATTGGACTAGATGATCTCCAGAGGTCCCTTCCAACCCCAACCATTCTGTGATTCTGTGATTCTCTGGGTGAAAGGCCCCCTGCCTTGAACAACTCACCCTGCGTCTTCATCATGGATAACCCCTCCTGTGAGAAAAATTGGTGTACCAGGTCCCCACATCCCTTGGTCCCCAGCACCCTTCCCTGTGGGTGTATGGCCACCCGGTTCCCACAGGCAGCTGGACCATACTGACATCCCTTCCTGCCTGCAGCCCCCTCTCCATGATGGTCATCCAGGGTTTGGGCACTGGCCTCACCTTCATCATATTCAGCATTTCCAGCTTCCTCATCTTCAGGTCAGTTGGGGCTGGGGAGTGCCTCTGCCTGAGCACCCCTCAACCTGGTGGGGGAGTGGGCAGGACAGGGGCCTGCAGGGACCTGACCCCCATGTGCCTCCCAGGAAGCTTATGTTGGAGAAGGAGCTTGCCAGAATGCTCAGGAGGATCTGCTGGGATGAGCTGCCATTTGAGAGCCCCGAGCAGTACCACAAGGCAGCAGGCAGCTGTCTCACCCTGTCCCTGGTTGAGCTGCCAGTCCTGGGGTACCACCTTCCTCCTGACCCTGTGCCACCCTCCCTTCCTGCACAACACTCCTCCCTTACAAGGCTGCATCATGTTGATCCCCTACACAACCCTTCCTCCCTCCGTAACTCTACATTCCCTATAAAGCTACATTTCATCCATCTCCTATGTGACACTCCATCCCCTACACAACTCTGAATCCTCTATAGAGCACCAGACCTCATCTGTCCCCTATGCAGTCCTCTGTCCTCTGTGCAGCCACACCTTATCCATCCCCTGCAGTGCACCATACCTCATCCTATAGACTTTACCCTCTCTACAGAGCATGCAGAGCTTGTGCTGACCCATCGGAGTTTGTCCTGCACTATCCCCTGTACGCCCCTGGGTGTCCCTGCCTGCCTCCATTGGTGCTTGTCACCTCTCGCCCCAGGGTCCCCACCCCTAGCTCTCTCCTTCCCCGCAGCACAGCTCCAGCTACGGCTCCCTGATGACCACGCATGGCAAGTATCAGATCTTTGCCAACACCTACCACTTCAAGGTCAGTGTGGCAGGTGGGGAGTTTAGCCCTCTCACCAAACCCTCCTAGTCCTGCTGAAGTGCTCCCTCTTGGCTGCATGTGGGGGACTATGGTAGGTCTGTGGATTCCCTGGCGGCGGGTATTTGAACAGAGATTGACCTTGAAGATATTAAGGTATAGTCTGCAGTTGATTTTGGTAAATACAAGCAGGACCTTACAGCTTAAAATTTTAGCAAATCTAATCTACCAAGTAACATGAGTCAAAGAATGTTGGAGAACGGCTTAAAAATAAGGGACATGGGTCTGCAGAGCAGTTGTACGAGCAGAGCCTGTTCTGAAGACCTTAGCATAAGTAGCAAGACTAGGCCGCAGTGGGAACCACTGACTGTTTCAGTAAAATCAGCAAGGTCACTGCGACCTTGGCAGAGTTTCACAAACAGCTTTCAACAGCACAAGAATGTAGAATAAGCATAGCTAGCAACTGCAAGTAGGAGGACCATGCAAATGTGACTATTAGAGCTTAAGCCAATTAGTAGGTGACAGGTATGCATAATTATCGTGAACTGTATAAGTATATGCTGTTTGGGCTAATAAATCAAACTATGCTTTATCACTCATATTGAGTCGACCTGCGTGTTCCTCCGCCGCTCAAAAAAGAATACACTAAAAATCGTACAACCTTATATCTCTAAATAATCCATTACATTTGGTGTGCATCTACTTAAGCTAAATGATTAATATTGAACTTGAACTGGGTTCATCCACTGACCTGTGAGTAGTAAAACCATTGCCATACAGCTCACTTATTTAGCAGGGAGAGCTCAAAGTGGGCTCATCCAGGCTGTCATATTTATAGAATGAAGTGCTTGACTAGTAGTCAAATTGCATACAGTAGGAAAAGTATGCATGAGACTCCCTGTGCTCACAAGTTACTGGCATTCAGTGTGCCGTCCTGCTTCCTTGTGGGTCTCTTGGAAGGAATTCTTGGCCTGGCTGCAGCTCAGGTCCTTACCTCCTCTCGAGCCTTGACTAAACTGCTGCTGTTTTGGCTGGGGGTGGGGGTCAAGTGCATCCGCCACACTCGCATTTAAATGGACTGGGTTATAAAACTTGCTCACTTGGGACACTTTTTAGTCTGTTTTGTTTGTGTGTTTTTTGTTTTAGTGTGTGTGTGTGTGCTGCATGGCATTAATGAAGTTTTGTACCCACCACAAGCTAGAACAACGGAGTGGTGAGATCTTACCTTTCTTCTGATATCTTAAACTATCTCTCTCCTTTTCCTCTCTCTCTCTCTTTCTAATTTTATTCTGTGCATTTAAGAGTAATATTGTTTTTGTTGTTAAAGTATTGCTAAGTTTTATGATATAGTTACTAACTTTTGCCAAACCACTATTCCCTGTAATTCTGAGTGATGTTTTTAGTAAATTCATGATTTAATTGAACCTCTTGGGTAATTGTTGTCACTTTGTGTTACCACACAGAATATTCCAAAAGTTAACCTTTGACCTCATCCCAGCTGAGTTGGGATGGGGCAGGAGCCCAGGATTTACTCACTCCCCCTGACCCAGCAGGTGGAGACCATTGGGGATGCCTACATGGTGGTGTTGGGGCTGCTGGTGCACAAGAAGAAACTGCATGCCTGAAAGATTGTTCACATGGCTCTGGCCTTGCTTGAGGCTGTCAAAACCTTCACGATCCATCACTGGCCCAATGACCAGCTCTGCTTGCATATTGGCTTACAAACCGGTGAGCCCCTACACCAGCTAACACTGTGGCTGGGGGATGCTCACCTGCCCTGCAGCAGTCTCAGGCATCTCTGTGCCTGTAGGTTCTGTGTGTGCCAGAGTTGTGGGTCTGAAGATGCTGCGGTACTGCCTGTTTGGGGACATGGTGAACACTGCATTCTGCGTGGAGTCCAACAACCAGGGTAAGCCGCAGGACTGGCAGCTGGGGTCCGGTGCCACAGGTCATGCCTTGCTCCCAGATGCAGTCATGTCCCTTTTGCCCCTCTGTGCTATCCAACTCTGAAGATCCACATCTCTTCCACCACTAAGGAAGTCCTGGATGAGTTTGGCTGCTTTGAGCTGGAACTGCACAGGAATGTGGAGAGAAAGGTTAGGGTGCAGGGTCTTGGGCTGTCTTCCTGCCACAGGGTCATGTACTGGGTGGACAGGTGGGGGCTGGGACCTTCGGTCCCACTCGATGCTGGGCATAGCACCCGAGAGGCAGCACCGGGAGCTGGGGAGGGTCTCACCGCCCACCTCTGGCCCCCAGAGCAAGGGGAAGATGTAGATGTACTGGCTGCTGGGTGAGAGGAAAGACCCCAAAGTCATTTGATCCCGGTGGTGGAGTCCCCAACCCCAGTGGGCCGCTATGCTTCCCAGCACCTGGCCCCTGGGATGGACCAGGGCCCCCTGCCACTGCAGCTTCCCCCTACCACTGCAGCCCCTCTGCTTCAGCAGGGCTTGAGTGGGCCAGTGGCCATGGCACCATCTGCCCCTCTTCATCAGTACCAGCAAAGTCCAACTGCCTCTGCAGCCTTCACTGGAGGGGGGAACCAGCCCCAATCCAGCCCGGGGGACCCCATATCCCCTCATCCTCTGGGATCTTTGGCCCCCCTGCCTTCTCCCCAGTGGCTCAGCTGTCTCTGAGCTGCTCTCAGGACCTAGCTGCCCCGTAGGGCACTTTGCAGTCTCTTATTGGTACCTAGCTCCTGGCAGAAGTTGTGACACATCACCCCCTCCTGGGGCAGGGGAGAAACAGAGGCTCCTGCTGGGACTGGCCCCTCAACCACACCAGGGCAGGCTTCAATGTTGTGGCTCCCCCCCGCCCAATCTCCCCCATCCCTGTATATAGCCCCATGGGGTCATGTAAATACATAATCCCAAATGTAAATATGAGAGTCGCTGCAAACTATTTTTTGCCTTCCCCAAACCCCTCCATCCCCTGACCTCTCCTTCACTCTGGCCTGGAGTGCCACACAGGTTGGGGGGAGCCAGGGAAGACCCCGGCATCAAGCTCAGCCTAGGTTGGGAACGGCTGCCCAGAACATACTGGAACATTGTACCCCAGGGTTCTGGACATGGCATGGGGCAAGGGTCTGAGTGTGTGGAGGGGTTTCGTTAGATGGAGATATGTTGTTGAATTAGTCAGGCCCAAAGGAATCTCAAGGCCACTTTGAGAAGCTGAGAACAGAATCTGCTGTGAGAAAGAGAGAGGGGCGTTTCTTCATTAACAGGGCCTCAGCATGGCGTGAGTCGTCGGACCTATCATCGGTGGGACTCCAGCGTGTGGACTGCCCGTGATACTCATTTAGCGAATCCATGCTTGGAGTGTGGACGTGTGATTAGAGAATAGTTGCGTATATAAGGAGGCTTGTTTCTGTAATAATGGCTTTACGTGATTCACAGTGAATTGGAATGCTGAGTCCTTTATCGCTCCAACAAATGGTGACCCCGACGTGATACTCTGAATGGTGTCTCACTACGATCGGGGAAAAGCCTGGAACGGCCCAGCCGGAGGCGGATCAGCTGGACTGAGAACCGGGCGGAGGCGTACGGATGTTCCGCAGATAAATTTGTTGAAGAAATCACCGGAAAAGGTGAGCGGCTGGGAGCAGGAGGAGGGAAGAGTGAAATTATGGGGCAAAACATATCCTCTGAGGAACAAGCCATAGTTAAACTCCTCCTGCATATTCTCTCTATGAGAGGACTTAAATATGAAGAAAGTAACATACGTAGACTGTTGGTTTGGTGTAGAACTAATGGCTATCCGACAGAAGCTGAGAAGGTTTTTAAAACTGAACTTTGGGATGATATAGGGCAGAAATTATGGGATAAAGTCAGCAATGGAGATGATAAAGAAGCTAAATCATTAGTAACTACATGGAAACTTATAAAAGATTTTAAGGCTGAACGGTCTGCTGCTGCTGGAGTTTTTGTAGCATTGCAGCCTGATAAGTATCCTGAAAGTCACTGTGAAGTTCACCCGGTTTGTGTCTTTGATACCTTCTCTACTCCATCCCCTGTTGTGCTTTCAGCACCCCTGATAGCTCAGCAGTCCGGGGCGGGGGGAGGAAAAATGCCGAGCGGGTGTCCTCCTACACTATTACCCAACCTTGATGAGAACAGCAAGTCCAAAGGATTGGAATCAGACAACTTGCCCAAAGAACCTGTGAAAGCTGAGAATGCTAAAGTCATAGACAAGTCCTTTTACCAATTTGTATCTGCTTTTACCGCCTTTTAACCCTCCAACTTCCACGAAAGAGCAGAAGGAGTCGCCGGATAAGAACTGGGCAAAAGAACTGTGTGAAAGATTAGATCAGCTATTAGTGAATCCAACAGTCAGCAATATCAAGCTATGAGAGAGGTGCCTGAAACCAACAAAGCAGCCAAATCATTTGCAACTATTAATCAGGGTCCCAATGAAAATTACATGCAATTTATTGACCACCTTCAAGAGGCCATCAATAAGCAGGTTGAAAACTTAGAAGTTAAGGAAGCACTGGTGTTGAAAATAGCAGTAGAGAATGCTAATGTTTGCTATCAACATGTTATCTGCGAGTTTTACAGTACATATTATGTGCTCCTGTGTACTGCCTCTCTGAAAATCAAGCAGCTTGTCAGGAATGTGATTTAATTGTTTTACTAGTTGTTTTTAAGTGCGCCGTAAAACCTTCTCCCCGCTCTTCCCACTCATGCTGCAAGCAGCCCTGTGCTTCCCCCCCTCCCTCCCTCTTCTCAAAGTTTTTACTTGCAAGATGGGGTCAGGAATGATTATTTTCAGTTGTGTTCCTAAAAAATCAGTATTGGGAGGTGTTTTAAAACATAGGAAAGCACTCGGACAAGAAATCATTAAATCATTTCAGACAGTATTACAGGCAGGGCGATTTGAACTTCAACAAGCTGAGAGAGAATTAATTGATAACACACAGGTCAGAAAACTTGCTGAAGTCTGCAAGATGCTTTCCTTATTAAACTGTTTTCTTTGTGGGTATCTGTTTAAGCATGTTGCAATTTTGGTAGGTCTTTGTTATATGGTACGATAAGTCTGTTAAATCATGAGAATCTGTTGACTCAAAATGTGCATTTTGTGATAATACAGAAGATCATGAGTAATTTAGTTCTTTACTGTGTGAATGTGATGGTAAAATTTCGTGTGTAGTAGCTGTTATTTTGTCTTTCTAGCACGCTAGCTTTATTTCAGTATCCAGCCTTGCGCAACTCTGTGATAGGCTGTGTCTCATCTCGATGTGCTGGATTTGGCTCTTTTGTATGCACACCAAGTAAAGAATCCTGGTTTTGGGATAACAGTTGTAGCGCACCAGATGAGACACTGATAAAAACCTTGCCCAGTCCAGCTTGCTGCAGTGGCGGGGGGGCAGGTGCCAATTGGGCTCCAGCGCGCACTGACCTGTTTTGTCAGGGAGACCCAGCGATACCTCTGCCTGGCTGAGCAGTGAGCAGTTCAGAGGTGCAATGCAAAAATTGAGAGATTGTCTTAAATTAGTGTAACTGTGATCCATCTGCATATTTGAACTTGGTATTTGGTTTTCATATCTGAGCTCAGTATTTTAATTTGCATATTTGTATTTGGTACAAAAACAATTTTGTTTAGGGAGATAGTTACAAAATGGGAACCAGTTCCACTGCTAAAATTTCACTGCTAAAATTCCACCTTGCTCCCTCTTAGGGTGCATCCTTGTGCATTAGAGTAATTGCTTATATTGTCATCTAGTAATTTTGAGATCAGAAAAGAATTTAAATTGTTAAACTCTGCTTTGCATTGAAAAAAAAAAAAAAGGAAAAAGAAAAAAAGAAAAGAAACAAACAAACACCTAAATGCTATGATGGATGTGAATTTGTTATTGTATGAAGTTGTATTTAAAAGTTGCTGGAATGTGAACTGATTTGGATCTAGGAAAATGGAATAATGGATTGATGTTTAATATACTGTATTTTGACATCTTTAAATTGTGAAAGGTAAATGGGGCTGAGGAATGTAACAACTGTTGAGCTAATTGGAATCGTGTATAAAACTCAGCTCATTGTAACCGAGGAGTTTGCCAGAGCCTCCCACTTCGTACCAGCGATTATGCCAGCTGCGTGGCCTTGGCTACATCTGAACTGCAGCAAGAAGAGAAAGAAGAAAAAAAAAAAAACTGGAAAAACCTGTTTTCCCGCTGCTAAGCAGAGAAAGGGGGGTTTACTCTCCCCGCTCTATCTTTTTTTTTCCCAGAGTATTGTCATCCATCCTTGTTGTGGTACTGTGTTGCTTCTTGGCTTGATATCAGGGGTTGTTGGTGATGTTTCTTTTTGCTTCTGTCTTGTTTCCTAGGTTTTGGCACATCTGGGGAAAGAGCTCATAATTTTACCTCCTTGCTGAAGTCAGTCTTTTCACACTGGTCAGCTCTGGGGAGGTCAGAGTGCTCAGTGCTTCTCTGGGTCAGGCTGGTACTGATTTGGGTGTGGAGTGCAGCCAGGTTGGTTTAATGTGGAGTTGAACTGATTTGTTTTCATGCTGGGCTGGAGATCCTGCCATCTCAGATGGGGGTGAGAGGGAGATTTTATTCCCCCCCCCCAAGCAATATTACTGCTAGAGAACTGTAATACTGCATATAGGAGTCTGAGGTTTGAAATTTAAAGGCATTACCAGTGGGTCCATAGTTCTAATGAAGCTGGGAAATTAAACCAATTATTTTTTTTTTAATAGACTTATTCTGTGGTAACTGGTTGTAAGAGACTTCTTAGTAAATTCACCATGCTAGTTTTTGAGGTCATGGGAGAGAACGAAAGAAAGGCTGTTTTTTGAGACCAATAGAATGCCAAATTTGGAACAAAGTTTTAATACATGAATTCTTGTAGTTGCCAGAAAGTCCTATACCTCTCTTGGGTCAGGATTTGTTAAGTAAATTGTAAGCTCAAATAACGTTTTCTGAGAATTCTGTTTAGTTGCATGTCCTACAAGAAGCTGCTTGGATGGTGCAGATCTGCTTGCTGCAAGCGAGAAATCTCCAAGGAAATTTCAAATGCTGTATTTCCACTAGTATTAACAGCCAATGTTTCAATAAAGCAAATATTACACTGATAGATCTGAAACAGGACTTTGATCCGGTAAGGGAAAACAATATCCAATATATATGACAACCAAAATGGAGTTAGAAACTTTGAGGAATAAATTTATGACAACCTTACAGGCTGACTGCATTCGATTGGACTTGCAGATTTGTCTATGAAACAACCTGTGGCTATTGTGGGACAGTATGATGAGATTGCTAGCAGATTGATATACCGACTGTTATATATCAATTGTCACTCTGATCAAGAAAATGGAGGGAATGAATTTAAGTCTTAAAAGACCATGAGCCTTTTGTCATATATGTACCATTTGTGAAATTTAATTCTGTTTTTTTTTTTATTTGTAATCTATGTCCTTGTAAATTGCACTAGCTGATTTTCTTAACAGCACAGCTTTTGGCATGCCGAAATGTAAATTGCTGCAGAACCTGCAAGTCTTTAACATCAGGTCATAGACCATACTTGTATTTGGACTGATCCTACATACTTGCACAGTTTTTGTTGATGGTTCTGGGAAGTCTCATAAAGCTGTAGTGGTTTGGTGTGAAGATAACGATTGGCATCATTCTGTAACAATTATTGAAGGTTCAACCCAATTAGCAGAACTTGGCACAGCTTTAAATTACTTAGAGCTTTTTAAGGAGGAACCTCTAAATTTGATTTGTGATTTTGAGTACGTAGTCAAGATCCAACGTGTGTATCTGATTCTGAACTTTGTTTGTTTGTTTGTTTGTTGGTTTTAAAAAAAAGGGGGGAGTGGAGGAAACAGCACAAACCCAATTGTCAAAAGGATTGTATGTGATGAAATACTTTGCAAGTATGACCCAAAACCATGCTAAATCAGAAAGAACCTACATTAGTTATGGCCATATCACTAGTCAATGGAAAAAGCCACATCAATTGATAACCTGGGGAAAAGGTTATGTTTGTGTCATTACAGACCAAGGATTGAAGTGGATTCCCGCGAAATGGGTCAAGCCATGGCTGAATAAAGACAACAAAGATTCGATGGATGCAGATGGACAGGAGGGAGATAAGTTGTGAGGACTGTTTCACATGTAAACCATGGCTCCTAATTCAGTGTTATAGATGCTCACAGACCTGGTGGTCTAGAAGCCTATTAGCAAGCAGGTGGTGTACCTTCTGTGGAGAATGGCAATTTGAACAATCAGCAGGAGAGCCAAAAGGGTGATATTACACTTAGATACTCCATGCAAAAATGAGGTAACATTATGAGACATGCCTACAAAATCTACAAAATCAAGCAGTTATAAATGTTCTACTTTTAACATTAGGATTATGGTTGTGTTGTATTAACTTGTTTGTTTATTCTGAATCTATTAATAAGTGCTTTAGGCAAACTAGAACAGTACATTAATAAGATTGCCATAGTAAAGTTGAGGTTTGACATATAGCTTATAAGTTTTGGAATAAGTGGGTAGTTCTTTGATCTTAATTACATTATATGTAATTGTAATTATGTTGTTAATCACATGTTCTATGTTGCAGTGTATTTCAAGGACGATTCAGCATGCTGTTTAATGGGCCTGACTAATTCAAGAACAAAAAGGGGGAATTGTGGAGGGCTTTGGTTAGATGGAGATATGTTGTTGAATTAGTCAGGCCCAAAGGAATCTCAAGGCCACTTTGAGAAGCTGAGAACAGAATCTGCTGTGAGAAAGAGGGGCGTTTCTTCATTAACAGGGCCTCAGCGTGAGTCGTCGGACCTATCATCGGTGGGGCTCCAGCGTGTGGACTGCCCGTGATACTCATTTAGCGAATCCATGCTTGGAGCGTGGACGCGTGATTAGAGAATAGTTGCGTATATAAGGAGGCTTGTTTCTGTAATAAATGGCTTTGCGTGATTCACAGTGAATCAGAATGCTGAGTCCTTTATCACTCCAGCATGAGTGGGTGTGAGGAGACAGAACAGGGCAGCTGTGGCACAGTGGCAGCTGGTGAGGGCCTGGGATGGTATTGGGAAGGTAGAGCCATAGCAGCAGGGTTTGCTTTGGCAGGAAGGCTGTGGTGCATTCCTCTGAGCTCATACTCTAGCCACACTACTGCCACCTTTTGCTGGAACCCACCTGTGCCTGGGGACAGGGATGGGGGCTGCATGTCAGTTGCTGCAGGCACCAGGAGAGGATGGGCCATGCCAGGGCTCTCCCTCCATGGAGGAGGGTTGGGACCATGCTTTGCCCTGGGGGGCAGATGGGGTAGCAGTGGGACTGTCCCCACATTTTGGAGCAGTAGTGAACAGATGGGCTGAAGGATATTCCCACTCCCTCACTGCACACCCCCATGGGGCTTGGGATGCCCGGGACATGGGGGTCCCCCTCCAAATGCCCAGCCTGAGGATGCTCTGTAGTGGCGGGGATGCTGGGACTGTCTGTGTCCCCCTGCTCCTTATTGTTTGTGTGGTCTGAGCCAGCAGTTCTGGGGGGCACAGGACAGGAGGTGCTCCAGATACTCAGTGATAGGGGTGTCAAGGTCCATTCGGATCTCTCAAATTTACAGGACAATGTACTCTGTGAGCTAAACTGTATTTCATGAGCTCATTAAGAAATATAATAAACAAACATGACAAACAGGGGCTCAATCTCCTTTTTCCCAGATGTTAATGAGGTCACCCCTCCATTGTCGTCATTGTCGTCTTCTTCGTCATCTTCTTCATCTTCTTCTTTTCTCGAAGTTAGAGAGACACAGATCCCTCAGTCTTTCCTCATAAGGGAGATGCTCCACTCCCTTTATCATCTTCGTTGCTCTGCGCTGGACTCTCTCCAGCAGTTCCCTGTCCTTCTTTAACTGATGGGCCCATAACTGGGCACAGTATTCCAGTTGCAGTCTCACCAGGGAGAGGAGAACCTCTCTCGAGCTACTAACCACCCCCCTTCTAATACACCCCAGGATGCCATTGGTCTTCTTGGCCACAAGGGCACAGTGCTGGCTCATGGTCATCCTGCTGTCCACCAGGATCCCCAGGTCCCTTTCCCCTATGCTGCTCTCTAATAGGTCATTGCCCAACTTATACCCAAACCTGGGGTTGTTCCTACCCAGATGCAAGACTCTACACTTGCTCTTGCTATATTTAATTACATTTTTCCCTGCCCAACTCTCCAGTCTATGTCTCGCTGGATGGCAGCACAGCCTTCTGGCGTGTCAGCCACTCCTCCCAGTTTGGTGTCATCAGCAAACTTGCTGACAGTGCACTCTATTCCCTCATCCAAATCATTGATGAATATATTGAATAATACAGGCCCCAGTATTGACCCCTGAGGCACTCCACTAGACACAGGCCTCCAACTAGACTCTGCCCTATTGACCACGACTCTCTGGCTTCTTTCCTTCAGCTAGTTCACAGTCCACCTCACTGCCCGATCGTCCAGACCACACTGCCTTATTTTAGCAGCAAGATGCTGTGTGAGACTGTGCCAAATGCTTTACAGAAGTCAAGGTAGACCACATCCACTGCTTTGCCACCATGTATATGGGAAAGCAAAGACATGGGAAAGCAAGATGTGCAGTTCTAGCCACCTGGATGATAAAGGAATACTAACATGACCATCCGGATGGTCAAAGAAGAAGTAGTACTGACATAATTAGATCATAGGAACTAGTCAAAATATAAAGGGCAGGTTGTGCTGAAGTACGTTTCTCATAACTGTAAAAAGTGATAGCCCAGACTAGTGAGAATGTTATCTCGGGCCAGATAAATGTCCCCAAGTACATGTGATGTCTGAATGTCATTGGGCCTGACCTGTGAATGAGTGGGAACGTAACTGAAACAGACGTAATATGAGTGTGGTGTGTTTTTAATAACAATTATTGATAAAACATCATAGTCCAGATCCGTATCTGTAAATCCTATAAATTATCAAAGGCTAATAAAGAGGGCCTCAGCCTGGCTCAGCTCTCTGCTCTGCCCGGCTCTGCGCTCCTTCCTGCACAAGATCTCTGCCTGTGTGTGCATCTTGGTCTGTGTCCCAGTGTGCGTCGTTCCTCATCGCCGCAATCTATCCACCTCATTATGTCCTCATAAGAGGCTATGAGATTGGTCAAGCATGACTGGTTGAAGCCATGGTGACTGTCCCTAAAGACCCTCTGATCCTTGATATGCTTTGAGATGGCACCAAGGATAAGCTGTTCCATCACCTTTCCAGGGATGGAGGTGAGGCTGACTGGTCTATAGTTACCCGGGTCCTCCTTACCCTTTTTGAAGACCGGAGTGACATTTGCTTTCCTCCAGTCCTCAGGAACCTCTCCCATTTCACAACACTTAGCAAAGATGATGGAGAGTGGCCTAGCAATAACTTCAGCCAGTTCCCTCAGTACCCACTGATGCATACCATCTGGACTCATGGATTCATGGATGTCCAGATTGCTTAATTGTTCCCTAACCCAATCCTCATCAATCAAGGCAGACTCCACCATTGTCCTGACTTCCTTTGGGCCCTCAGTGGTACAGGGTTCCTCAGGACAGCCTCTGGCAGAGTAGACAGAGACAAAGACGGCATTCAGTAACTCTGCCTTCTCTGTATCTTCTGCCACCAGGGCACCCACCTCGTTCATCAGTGGGTCTACATTGCCTCTGGTGTTAGTTTTATCTGCCATGTATTTGAAAAAGCTCTTTCTGTTGTCCTTGACCCCTCTCGTCAGGTGGAATTCTAAGGAGGCCTTATCTTTCCTAGTTGCCTCCCTACATCCTCTGACAACAGCCTTATATTCTCCCCAAGTGGCCAGCCCCTTCTACCACGATCTGTAAACTCTCCTCTTCCACTTGAGCTTGCGCAGCAGTTCCCTGCTTAAACACACGGATCTCCTGGCTCCCTTCCTTGACTTCCTACGTGTCGGGATGCTCTGATCTTGAGCTTGGAAAAAACAGTCCTTGAATGCTAAACAACTATCTTGGACCCCTTTACCTTCAAGCAGCCTTGCCCATGGGATTTCCCCTAGCAATTGCTTGTAAAGGCCTAAGTTTGCCTTACTCAAGTCCAGGGTTGCAATTCTGCTTGCTATTCTCTTTCTGCCACATGAGATCCTGAACTCCACCATTTCATGGTAGCTGCAACCAAGGCATCCCTCAACCTTTACTGCTTCAAACACACCCTCCTTGTTAATGAGAATGAGGTCCAGCAGTGCTCCTCTCCTAGTTGGCTCATCCACCATTTGCATCAGGAAGTTATGGTCAATGCACTGGAAGAACTTCCTGCACTGTGGATGTCTGGCTGAGTAGTCCTTCCAGCAAACATCAGGGAAGTTAAAATCCCCCACGACAACCAGGGCCTGTGACTGTGAGGCCACTCTCAGCTGCCTGTAGAAGACCTCGGCAACTTCCTCACCCTGCTCTGGTGGCCTATAATAGACACCCGCAACAGTATCACCCCTGTCAGCCTGCCCCTTAATTTTCACCCACAGACTCTCAACTCTCTTCTCATCTGCCCCAGTACTCAATACATTGTAGTTGCTCTCTCACATAAAGAGCAACTCCACCACCACGCCTGGCTGGTCTGTCTTTCCTGAAAAGGACATAGCCATCCATGACCATATTCCAGTCATGTGAGCTGTCCCACCATGTCTCTGTAATCGCCACCAGATCATAATCTCCTGCCCTAACACAGGTTTCTAACTCCTCCTGCTTTTTCCCCATGCTGCACACATTGGTGTACAGGCATTTCACGGAGTGAGTTGAGTACACCAGTTTCACCCTAGGGAGGCCTCAATACTACAGTGCTGCCCCACTGGTGCAAGCCCAGCTACAACCCCATCCCCCATCAAATCTAGTTTAAAGCTCTCCAAATGAGCCCTGCTAATTCCTGTCCCAGTATCCTTTTGCCCCTGTGAGATAAACCTTTCCCACGTATCACTGTCTGGACTGGTGTCTTATAAAACCAGCTATTATCAAACAATCCGAAGTCCTCTCTGTAGCACCAGTCTTGTAGCGAATAATTTATGGACTGAATTCTTCTATTCCATCCCACATAGTCACCCAAAAATGGAAGGAGGGAAGAGAAAATCACTTGTGCCCCAGACTCTTTCACCAACCCTCCCAAGACCTTGAAATCTTTCTTCATTCCCCTCAGACTACGGGATGCAGCTTCCTCCCCACCTGTCTGGAAGATCAGCAGTGGCTAGTAGTCTATTGGGTGCACCAGGTAGGGAAGTGTCTTGGTGATATCCCTGATACGGGCTCCTGGTAGACTACAAACTTCCCTATGATGAGGGTCAACTCTGTATGTTGGGCCCTCTGTTCCTCCCAGAAGGAAATCGCCTACTGCAATTACCCTTCTTTCTTTCTTATCAGAGGCAGTCTTGAGGCGTGGAGTCAACTACCTCTTCCTATGTGACCTCGTAGGTGGGCCTTGCACCACATCCTCACCTACCTCTTCTTCAAGATCCAGGGCCTCGAACTTATTACGGAGGAGCATCTGGAGAAGCAAAGCAGTTAGGGAGGGGGGTTGCCCGTGGCACCAAACTGGAACTTGCTTCTAACCCTCATCATCTTTTTGGTCCCCTACCTCTACCCAACAGTGATAGGGCAGGGGCTGTCTTGGGTCTCCCCCCTCTGCCCGACAGGGTAGGACATCCATCACTTTTTGGGGGTGTCGAGGACGGTTTAGATTGTTTAGAATGCCAGCCCAGGGGTGTGCACTCAATATGGGGTGACAACAACGCATACCAGGACGCAGACAGAAATTCATGCAGAGGCAAAGATCTTGTTCAGGAAGGAGTGCAGAGCCTGGCCAGGCAGAGAGCTGACCTAGGCCTAGGCTTAGGCTACCTTCTTTATTCACCATTGACCATAGGATTTACAGGTACAGGTCTGGACTAAGATGCTAAGATGTTTACAAAAAGGTGTTTTTCCACTAATTGTTATTAAGAACACACTAAATTCATGTGATATTTGTCTCACTTGTTTTTCCACTCATTCACAGACCAGGCCCAAGGACATTCACACATCCCATGCACTTGGGGGCGGTTATCTGGCCCGAGATACCATTCTCACGAGTTTGGGCTATAACTTTTTACAGTTACGAGAAATGTACTTCAAAGTAATCTGTCCAAGGCCCTTTACATATTATTATGTTAGTATTATGTCTTCGACCATCCGGATGGTCATGTTAGTATTGATCTTTCTTTATCATCCAGATGGCTGGAACTGCACATCTTGCTTTCCCACATTTTACTTCCCAACAGTGGAAGTGTAATATAATCAATCTGCCAAGCTTCTCCATACTTATACTTTAACCATCACCCCCCATACCATACAGGCTTTAACCGTTTCACTTGTTTGATTTCAGTGCAAGTACAGTCCAATAAACTCTGTTATCCCTTTCCTCCACCTGGTTGGAGGCAGGGCACCTCTAATTCCTGTTTTGCACAGTCTCTGGGTGTGAATTAGAGGTTCCTTCAAGAGCATCAGAATGTCTTCTGCCCCTTTTGTAAACTGGAGCAGCCACCTTCTTAGGAGTTTTTCCTTTTATCTCACGTACTCGTTCTTGAAGTTCTGAGGTAGGTCTTCCGTGCCACTTATTCGTGTTTTCTCCCTGCTCATGTAGGAAGAACCACAGTGAACCTCTTTTTGTGGGCTGTCTCTGCCCTCTCTCTCGAGATTGGAAACGTCTTTTCCTAATAGCTGAAACATAGGTTTGTGCAGGTCGTGAATGGTACGTGTCTTCTCTGAGTTCTTTGATTTCTTGCAACAACTTTTCAAACCGGTCATCAGATTTTTCACACAGTTTCTCCACAGAAGAGACACAAGCCCGTAGAGAACCAGCAAGGCTGTCCTCAAAGTTCCGGAGCTGGTCAATCACTTCAGTAATATCTTGTACACCTCTAGCTGACCAGACCATTCCTGCCAATGACTTAGCATATGCAGGTGGTGCACTTTGTACAAATCTGCGCCACAGAGGTCGTGTACAATTGATTCTGTCTGGGTCTGTCCCCTCTTGGTTGTCTGGTCCAAAATAGATGATCTCTCGCACTGCTAATTCTCTCAGGAACTGGATACCTCTCTCCATAGTATTCCATTTCCCTAACTTGGATATACAATCTTCCTTGTAGGGAAATCTTACTTTCATAGCTGCCAAGAGTCGGGTCCAGAGAGTAGTGGCATTAGAGTCTCTTGAAATTGCCCTATCAGTGGTGGAATCTTTTGACAGAGATCCCAGTGCCTGATTTCACCACCTTCTAATTCAATTGTTTCTGCCCCATTGTCCCAGCATCGCAGCAGCCAGGTTAAAATATTCTCACCTTCACGACGACTAAAGTCTTTTCGCAGATCTCTCAGCTCACCTGGAGAAAAGGACCGAGTGGTGGTCACTTCATCTCCTCCCTGTCCTGATGGTGCCCCTTGGGTTGATGTTGGCCCTGTGCCATCACCTGCTGCACGAGTAGTCTTTCTAGTGACTTTCTTAAAACCGGCAACTGATGCTGATATGGGTTCACCATCATTCGATTCATTTCCAGAGTCTGAATGTCTGTCACAGTGATTGCTGTGGTTACAGCAGCAACAGTGAGCAGTGTGTGAAGAAGGGGGGGCTGCCTTGTTAGCCTTTGAGGCTGGAGAGGTAATGTTATCTGCAGCAACCTTGGCAGAGGAGCTCTGTGTAGAAGCTGTAGCTTCAGCCTGTGAAGCTGCGATTGGGGGGGCAGTGGCTGCAGCAGCAGCTTTCACTGTTTTGCCTTTACTCGAGTGGCTCGGAGTGCTTTTTGCTAAAGCTTCCGAAGACGCATCGCAAATCCCAGGACTAAAAAGAGATGCAAACCTCCTATTGAACCTCATTTCTTTTAACAGAAGCACAAACTGACACACATTCAGCAAACCAGATAGCACCATCACAGTTCTATCAAAGCTCCAAGGATATTCAAAGTTGTGTAAAACATTTGCAAACTGTCTCAGTGAAAAGACAAAAGTATGGTTAGTCACCCTTTCTAAAGATTCGCTTGACCAGTTAGCAAACACATAGCCGTACTGCTGTTTAATCTCTCCCAGAGGCTTTTCAAGGTACAGCAGAAGCGAGTAGAAATTCATTAGCGACTGCAGTGTAATGAAATAAACCAGTGCCAAAACACACAATATCATCATGACCGCTGTCCAGTTTCTTGTTGTTATATAATGAATACTTCGATTCAGAAAGAAACACCAACACAGATAAGGAATCAGTGAGCACAATGTAGAAAATAACTGATACAACTTATGCCATAACATCTTTAAATCAATGTAATTCGCTTTGCCTTAATACCACTAAATAATATCCGAAGCAAACAGACGCGCGAGTATCACAACTCTATGAGTTGGCATCGTGCCAAGAAAATTGAAAGGTACATCAGAGCAGTAGAAAAGCTAAAAATCTCCAAATTTACCCTTTTCTCTTGCCCCACGTTGGGCGCCAATTATCTGTCAAGGGTTAAGATTGTGGGGTGACAACAAAAACCCTGGCAGGTGTATTGTTAACCTCCTCTCCTCCCCACGTCCCCCTTTTGCCCCTCCCTCTCCTCCCTTCCCACTCAGGACAGGCGATCGGGAGGGAAAGAAGGACAGAGAGAAGAGAGTTGGAAAAGTTAAAGATGTTTTACTAATGCTACTAATAAGAATAGAGAAAATAATACAAAATATACAAAACCAATCTTGTAAGTCTCAGCAACTGCAGAGCCAGCACCCAAAGTCCTGGATTAGACTCTGTAGCCAACCGGAGCTGGATTCAGTCTGTCACTAGGTCTCAGTTCGCAGGGACGACCAGCAAGGTCCTCTCCTAATGTCAGCCATGAGGAAAAAGGGAAAAGGGGGAAAAAGGGATGAGATCCTCGTGATCTCCCACTTTTATATGAAGTATTCACGTGAATGGAATGTTATACACCATTGGTCAGTCTCTCGGTCATCAGTTTTCTCGTTGCCCCTCTCGCGAGATGTCCATCCGTGCTTATCAATAAGTTTGCATTCCATTGCTAGGTTTAACCAAAACATGTGTTGGGTTCTCCAGGAAAATGCAGCTAACATGAAGGCTTTAGCTGACAGGTAAATTCACTAAAAGAGAAACTTGTTTTTAACAAAACCAGGACATTCCACCCCTTATAATATGACATTCACTGAATACTTAAACCTTATTAATACAATCTATCAATACAATCTAATTAATCACTACTACTATATATATATATATACACATATGTACATATATACACAGGAGTAATTAATCAGAGTGTTGCTTTATCCATGCGAGCCACGGAACCTGACACACCAATATGATGTTCACAGAGTTCGCTTTATTGTCGGACCGGGCTAGCTTTATAGCAAAGCTGCCCTGTCCACGCGCCTTACAACAACGTGATTGGTTGTAACTCGTGTTATACAATAACATGATAGGCTGCATGTACTGTCCACGCGCTCTGCACGCATGTGTCCGGCGATTGCTCACTCATTGTTACCTTCTAATGGTGCTCCTTTAGTCTCTTTTGTCTCTGGCTTCACCTCTCAGCCAGGCTGGCGACAACCCCATCCCCCTGGGGCGGGGGGGGCTCTGCCACTACATCTCCCCCTCTTTTATTTTATATTAACAATACGCCGTATCATGCTTTAAATACAGTGTGAAATACAGGGTAAGAACATTAAGGCTAATACAATTACAATTAACAAGAACAAACCTGTTTTCAATATTCCTTTTAACCAAACAAGGCATTCACCCCAAAAAACCCAATATCTTCTGTTATTTTCTTGTTCTGCAAATCTTCTATCTTTTTAACTTTTAAGTTCAAACAACACATACAATCAAACTCTTCATAACTGTGAACATGTCCAATAACAAAACATTAATTGCTGCTCTGTTTTACAAAGTGGTATTCTCAACATTGGCTACATTCGTTGCTTAAAGCGATAACATGTCTGAGGTTAAGGGTTGTCATCACTGCAATCGGTTTCTTCTCTGTTAGCTAGCCAAGGTCTCACCCACTTTGCTGGGATCCATGAATTTTTGTGGTTACCTGTAGAAACACAAGCATATCCCCTTCCCCAGGTTATTAGTGACATAGGACCTTCCCATTGTTGTGTTGTCGGATTAAACACACTAACCTTAGGCACATTTTCGGAAAAATCTTTGACATTTTTGATATGGTGCATAACAATTGGTTCCATTTCAGTTTCACTTTTAGGATTAAGCCAGTTCAGCACATACAATGCCTTCATCAATACCTCTTCTGGGCTCACACCAATTCCCCCTTGTTTTTTCAAAACAGACAAAAGATTTTTTAATGCACGGTGTGCACGCTCAATAATTGCTTGGCCAGTAGAATTATAAGGGATTCCAAACAGGTGCTGTACCTTCCACTGGGTGAGGAAGGCTGCAAGTCTGTCAGAGTGGTATGCAGGACCATTATCTGTTTTGATTTGTGTAGGGACACCCATGACAGCAAAAGCTTGTAGTAAATGACGTTTTACTGCCTTTGCATTTGCTGAGGTCAAGGCTGTAGCCCACAGCAGTCCTGAACAGGTATCTATGGAGACATGAATGTACTTTTGTCTGCCAAATGGTGCAAATTCAGTAATATCAGTTTGCCATAACTGACCTGGCTGCAAGCCCCGAGGATTTACTCCCTTTTGTTGGAGAGGGACTATGCGGGCACAATCAGGACAAGCTGCAATAATGGCTCGAGCTTGTTCCTTTGTAATTGTAAACTGCTTTCGGAGTGCTGCTGAGGATTGATGAAAGAATTCGTGAGCTTGTCTGGCTTGTTCAAAAGGGGATATATCTGCTACTGCCACAAGTTTGTCTATGGTGCTGTTTCCCTCTACTAGACCACCTGGTATGTTAGTATGGCTTTTTATATGCATGATAAATACTGGTGCTGTCCTATAATCTAATACGTTCCACAAATCTAACAATGCTTCAAACAACAAGGAATTGGAAACTCGCTGCAAAAGTGCTCTATGTATTCTTTGTACAATTCCCACAACATAAAGAGAATCTGTTACCAGATTAACTGGAGAGTTATGCCATTTTTGCAATGCTGCTAAGCATATTGAGGGCAGTTTCTTTTAAGATGTCCTGTCTGTCCGCAAGTAAAACATGCTAGGCCACAAGAAGGGCTTCGGCCTTTCATTGCAGGCTTAAGTGCTGCAGCCAAGGCTGCAGCGTGGGCTTGAGCATGTATTTTTGCTTTTTCTACCTCCTGTTGCATAATCGGTACCTGTGTGCGAGCTTCCACCATCTCTGCTAAAGAAGCAGTTTTTCCCAAACCGGCTAATATCTGTTGGCATTGGGTGTTTGCATTCATCATAGCCAAATCTTTCCCCACAGCAGCTTTTGCCTCTGGAGTCAAGTTAGGAGAGGCATCTATCACTTCTTTTAAACGATCCACAAATGTCATATATGGTTCCCCAGGATCCCACTCTATTGTAGAATAGGGTGGCACAGGGTTACCTCTATTTGGCAATTCTTTCACTGCCGCCAAGGCAAGCCCTTGCGTTTGCTGCAAAATCCTTGGATGAAGTGCTGCCTGAGTAGCACCATCCGCATATTGCCCACGACCCAGTAACTGGTCCATGCTAGCTAACCGCAACGGATCATCAGCTGGTAAACGAACATTTTCTAATACTGCCAATTCCACTTTCCCCTGCCACTTGTCCAAGAACAGCAAATACCCCGTTGGAGGAAGCAATAACTCCATCAACGCCCTAATATCTGTTTGAGTTAGTACTTGCTCCTTGAAAAATGAATTGATTAGCTGCATCACATGCTTATTATCCGTACCATATTGCATAACTGCACTTTGCAATTGCTTAACCGTTTTCCAATCAAAAGGCGACCACTGCCTTTGTCCTCTATTATCTATGTGCACTGGCACTGCTGTAATACTACCAGGTAACATGATCCCTTCAATAGTTGCATCTCTGATTACTCCTTGCCAACGTTGCCCTGCATTATAAGAATGATCTCGAGGAATATCTCTACCCTGATGCACAGGGGCAGCACCCAAATTATCATTATTATCACTGCTATACAATTCCCTTGTGTTTCCCTGTGGATCAGTAAGTCGGCGCATATTTGCAAACCGATCTGCTAACCCAGTCTCCAGCCCTTTTCCATATCGCGCTCTCAAATATTCATCTGCTTCTCTTACAGACCACATCCCATCTTCAACACATTGTCTAGCCCATTTTTGTATTCGCTCCCTTTTGATACGGAGCTCCTCCGGAGTGAGGTCTAATTCCACCCCCTCCCTTTCCTGTTTTCCCCGTTTTTCACATTCCCTGCCAATTGCCTCCAGCCCGTCCTTAATTGCATCTGACGCCTTTTTATATGCTATTAACCGCGAAGTTTTACTGTTACCGCCATCTAGTCGTTTCATAGCTTCTAGAACTTCTTGTATCTGGCTCTCCTGCCGTCTCAGTAAGTCCTTCAGGCTCTGCACGTGGCTCTCCTCCTGGAACTCAGGGCGATTCTGCGGTGCTCCGTCCTGGTGTTCCATCGGGTCCTCCGGCAAAGGCACGTCGGCTGGATTAACTTGTCCTGGCTTGTTGAAACTTGCCGGTTGCTGCCATTCGTTGTCGGAGCCAGGCAATGGCTCAACGGGCGCAGAGGGTATAATTTGCTCTCCGCCCCAGAACTCCAGATCTGATACGGGACATACCAGCGGTGTTGATTCTTCGGAGTTCTCGGAGGGTGGGCAGCTCGCGGCGGGCGGCTCCGAGGGGACGGCACACAGCTCCGGCTCCTCTGAGACTTCCTGCATTAGCTGCCTGACCTCCCGCCAGGGTCCGGCGAGATCGCAAGCCTCGCGGCTCCCCCTTGTAACCGCTTCCCATAGTTCGGTCCCTATGTCCTCCCATGTACTGGGAGAAAAAAATTCGTCCGTCGAACGAACACAGCCCTTACGCTGGGCGAATAGTAAAAGGCGCTCCACCGCGTCTTTTTCCAAAATTCTTCCTGTTCTTGCAGCCAGCTGCAGAATACTTCTCACTATTATTTTTTCTTCCACGGATGCCGTGTTTCCCATGCCACCTGCTTCTTCGTAGGCCTACTTTCCGCTATGATTGAGCGCTGGGCTGGTGTCGCCCCCAGGTGGCGTCCTCGCGTCTTCACTTCCGGCGATCTTGCTTCGATACGAAGTATCACGTCGGGGTCACCAAAGTGTTGCTTTATCCATGCGAGCCACGGAACCTGACACACCAATATGATGTTCACAGAGTTCGCTTTATTGTCGGACCGGGCTAGCTTTATAGCAAAGCTGCCCTGTCCACGCGCCTTACAACAACGTGATTGGTTGTAACTCGTGTTATACAATAACATGATAGGCTGCATGTACTGTCCACGCGCTCTGCACGCATGTGTCCGGCGATTGCTCACTCATTGTTACCTTCTAATGGTGCTCCTTTAGTCTCTTTTGTCTCTGGCTTCACCTCTCAGCCAGGCTGGCGACAACCCCATCCCCCTGGGGCGGGGGGGGCTCTGCCACTACATCAGTGGACCATCCTTTGAAAAATTCATTAAGTTCATTTTGTCACAACAGTCTCCCAGGGCAGGAAAAATGGTACAAGTGCATCTCATGACCACTGTTTGTGGGTTAAGGACACCAACTTCGAAGAAGGTGTCGGGCGCCACTTGAAGAAGCTAGCTCTAGTTTCATCACCATTGTCTTGATCTGAAAGACACTTATTAAACATTGTTAGTGCGGCAATTCACATCATACAGTTCAACATTGCATATTTTCACCTAAAATGATATCCCCTTGAGGTACACACTGAACTTCTCCATCCTTAAGCATCACCCACCAGGTGCTGCCAGGTCCCTGGGCAAAAACAATCCCACGAATAGGTTTGCCTTTGCCTGAGGCAGGAGTAACCCAGACTGCCTTTCCTAAGATATTTTTCATGTGTACTACAGGGACTTTATCTCCTTCTACAGTACGTAGAATTTCTGATTGGGCAGGCCCGGCTCGGTTGGTTGATCCCCTAGTGTTGACCAACCAAGTGGCTTTTGCTTAATGTGAATCCCAGTTTTTAAAGGTTCCACCACCAAGTGCCTTTAGTGCAGTTTTTAACAAACCATTGTACCTTTCAATTTTCCCAGAGGCTGGTGCATGATATGGAATATGATATACCCACTCAATACCATGTTCTTTGGCCCAATTGTCTATAATACTGTTTTTGAAATGAGTACCATTGTCTGATTCAATTCTTTCTGGCGTACCGTGCCGCCAAAGGACTTGCTTCTCAAGGCCCAAGATAGTATTTTGGGCTGTAGCATGAGGTACGGCATATGTTTCCAACCATCCAGTGGTTGCTTCCACCATTGTAAGTACATAACGCTTACCTTGACGTGTTTGTGGAAGTGTAATATAATCAATCTGCCAAGCTTCTCCATACTTATACTTTAACCATCGCCCCCCATACCATACAGGTTTTAACCGTTTTGCTTGTTTGATTTCGGCGCAAGTTTCACATTCATGAATAACCTGTGAAATAGTGTCCATAGTTAAATCCACCCCTCGATCACGAGCCCATTTGTATGTTGCATTTCTACCTTGATACCCTGAAGCATCATGGGCCCACCGAGCTAGGAAAAGTTCATCTTTATGTTGCCAGTCCAAGTCCACCTCAGATACTTTAATCTTAGCAGCTTGATCTGCTTGGTGGTTGTTTAGATGTTCCGCAGTGGCTCGACTTTTAGGCACATGAGCATCTACATGACGAACTTTCACAGGCAGGCTCTCTAGCTGAGCAGCAATGTCTTGCCACAGTGTGGCAGCCCAAATGGGTTTACCTCTGCGCTGCCAGTTGCTTTTCTTCCATTGCTGTAGCCACCCCCATAAGGCATTTGCTGCCATCCATGAGTCAGTATAGAGATAAAGTATTGGCCACTTCTCTCATTCAGCAATGTCCAAAGCCAGCTGGATGGCTTTCACTTCTGCAAACTGACTGGATTCACCTTGTCCTTCAGTGGCTTCTGTAACTTGTCGTGTGGGATTCCACACAGCAACTTTCCACCTTCGATGTTTTCCTACAAGACGACAGGATCCATCTGTGAACAGTGCATACTGCTTATCAGTCTCTGAAAGCGTATTATATGGTGGTGCTTCTTCAGCACGTTTTACTTCCTCCTCATCTGGAGACATCCCAAAGTCTTTGCTTTCTGGCCATTCTGTAATCACTTCTAATATCCCTGGACGGTTCAGACTTCCAATTCGAGCTCGTTGTGTGATCAGTGCAATCCATTTACTCCATGTAACTTCGGTTGCATGATGTGGAGAGGGAACCGTCCCCTTGAACATCCAGCTCAGCACCGGCAGTCGAGGTGCCAGGAGGAGCTGTGCTTCAGTGCCGATCACTTCTGAAGCAGCTCGAACTCCTTCATATGCGGCTAGTATCTCCTTTTCAGTTGGAGTATAGTTGGCCTCAGATCCTTTGTATCCTCGACTCCAAAAACCTAAGGGTCGACCTCGGGTTTCTCCTGGTGCTTTCTGCCAGAGGCTCCAGGTAAGTCCAGTATCTCCGGCTGCGGTGTAGAGCACATTTTTAACATCTAGTCCAGTTCGGACTGGTCCAAGGGCCACCGCATGAGTTATCTCACGCTTAATTTGTTCAAAGGCTTGTTGTTGTTCAGGGCCCCACTCAAATTGGTTCTTTTTACGAGTCACTCGATAGAGAGGGCTCACAATGTGGCTGTAGTCAGGAATATGCATTCTCCAAAAACCTACAACGCCCAAGAAAGTCTGTGTCTCCTTTTTATGAGTAGGTGGAGACATTGCTGCAATTTTGTTGATCACATCCATTGGGATCTGACGACGGCCATCTTGCCATTTTATTCCTAAAAACTGGATCTCTTGTGCAGGTCCCTTGACCTTGCTTCGTTTTATGGCAAAACCAGCATCCAAAAGAATATGAATTATTCTCTCACCTTTCTCGAAGACTTCTTTCGCTGTGTCGCCCCATACGATGATGTCATCAATATATTGCAAGTGTTCTGGAGCTTCACCTTGCTCCAGCGTGGTCTGGATCAGTCCATGGCAGATGGTAGGACTGTGTTTCCACCCCTGGGGCAAGCGATTCCATGTATACTGGATGCCCCTCCAGGTGAAAGCAAACTGCGCCCTGCACTCTGCTGCTACAGGAATAGAGAAAAATGCATTAGCAATGTCAATTGTAGCATACCACTTGGCTGCCTTTGACACCAGTTCAAATTGCAGTTCTAGTATGTCAGGCACAGCAGCACTCAGTGGTGGTGTAACTTCATTCAGGCCACGATAGTCTTCAGTTAGTCTCCACTCATCACTAGACTTTCGCACTGGCCAGATTGGGCTGTTAAAAGGTGAGCGAGTCTTACTGATCACACCCTGGCTTTCCAATTGACGGATCAGCTTCTGGATAGGAATCAAAGAGTCTCGATCGGTGCGGTATTGCCAGCGATGCACCGTCGTGGTAGCAATTGGCACCTGCTGATCGTCAACCATCAGCAGTCCTACAACAGAAGGGTCATCTGAAAGACCAGGCAAATCAGACAGCTGTTCAATTTTCTCAGTGTCCACAGCTGCTATACCAAATGCCCACCTATACCCTTTTGGGTCCTTAAAATACCCTCTCCTGAGGTAGTCTATGCCAAGGATGCACGGAGCATCTGGACCAGTCACAATGGGATGCTTTTGCCAGTTTTTTCCAGTTAGGCTCATTTCAGCCTCTACAACAGTCAGCTCCTGGGATCCCCCAGTCACTCCAACAATATTGATGGATTGCGTTCCTTTAAAATTAGAAGGAATTATTGTGCACTGAGCACCAGTGTCCACTAAAGCTTTGTACTCCTGGGGTTGTGTTGTACCAGGCCATAGTATTTGTACAGTCCAATAAACTCTGTTATCCCTTTCCTCCACCTGGTTGGAGGCAGGGCACCTCTAATTCCTGTTTTGCACAGTCTCTGGGTGTGAATTAGAGGTTCCTTCAAGAGTATCAGAATCTCTTCTGCCCCTTTTGTAAACTGGAGCAGCCACCTTCCTAGGAGTTTTTCCTTTTATCTCACGTACTCGTTCTTGAAGTTCTGAGGTAGGCCTTCCATGCCACTTATTCATGTTTTCTCCCTGCTCATGTAGGAAGAACCACAGTGAACCTCTTTTTGTGGGCTGTCTCTGCCCTCTCTCTCGAGATTGGAAACCCCTTCTCCTAACAGCTGAAACATAGGTTTGTGCAGATCGTGAACGGTACGATTCTTCTCTGAGCTCTTTGATTTCTTGCAACAGCTTTTCAAACCGGTCATCAGATTTTTCACACAGTTTCTCCACAGAAGAGACACAAGCCCGTAGAGAACCAGCAAGGCTGTCCTCCAAGTACCGGAGCTGCTCAATCACTTCATTAATTTCTTGTACACCTCTAGCTGACCAGACCATTCCTGCCAATGACTTAGCATATGCAGGTGGTGCACTTTGTACAAATCTGCGCCACATAGATTTTGTACAATTGATTCTCTCTGGGTCTGTCCCCTCTTGGCTGTTTGGTCCTAGATAGATGATCTCTCACACAGCTAATTCTCTCAGGAACTGGATACCTCTCTCCATAGTATTCCATTTCCCTAACGTGGATATACAATCTTCCTTGTAGGGAAATCTGACTTTCATAGCTGCCAGGAGTCGGGTCCAGAGAGCAGCGGCATTAGACTCTCTTGAAATTGCCCTATCAATGGTGGAATCTTTTGACAGAGATCCCAGCTGCCTGGCTTCACCACCTTCTAATTCAATTGTTTCTGCCCCATTGTCCCAGCATCGCAGCAGCCAGGTTAAAATATTCTCGCCTTCACGACGACTAAAGTCTTTTCGCAGATCTCTCAGCTCACCTGGAGAAAAGGACCGAGTGGTGGTCACTTCATCTCCACCCTGTCCTGATGATGCCCCTTGGGTTGATGTTGGCCCTGTGCCATCACCTGCTGCATGGGTAGTCTTTCTAGTGACTTTCTTACAACCGGCAACTGATGCTGATATGGGTTCACCATCATTTGATTCATTTTCAGAGTCTGAATGACTGTCACAGTGATTGCTGTGGTTACAGCAGCAACAGTGAGCAGTGTGTGAAGACGGGGGGGCTGCCTTGTTAGCCTTTGAGGCTAGAGAAGTAACGTTATCTGCAGCGACCTTGGCAGAGGAGCTCTGCGTAGGAGCTGTAGCTTCAGCCTGTGAAGCCGCAGTTGGGGGGGCAGTGGCTGCAGTAGCAGCAGCTTTGGCTGTTTTGCCTTTTCTCGAGCGGCTAGGAGTGCTTTTTGCTAAAGCTTCCGAAGACGCACCGCAAATCTCAAGACTAAGAAGAGACGCAAACCTCCTATTGAACCTCATTTCTCTTAACAGTAACACAAACTGACACACATTCAGCAAACCAGATAACACCATCACAGTTCTATCAAAGCTCCAAGGATATTCAAAGTTCTCTAAAACATTTGCAAACTGTCCTAGTGAAAACACAAAAGTATTGTTAGTCAGCCTTTCTAAAGATTCGCTTGACCAATTAGCAAATATAGAGCCATTCTGCTCTTTAATCTCTCCTGGAGGTTTTTCAAGGTAAAGCAGAAGCGAGTAGAAATTCATTAGCGGCTGCAGTATAATGAAATAAACCAATGCCAAACCACACAGAATCATCATGACCGCTGTCCAGTTTCTTGTTGTTGTATAATGAATACTTCGATTCAGAAAGAAACACCAACACAGATATGGGATCAGCGAGCACAATGTAGAAAATAACTGATACAACTTTTGCCATAACATTTTTAAATCAATGTAATTCACTTTGCCTTAATATCACTAAAAAATATCCAAAGCAAGCAGACGCACGAGTATCACAACTCTATGAGTTGGCACCGTGCCAAGAAAATTGAAAGGTATGTCAGAGCAGTAGAAAAGTCAAAAATCTTCAAATTTACCCCTTTCTCTTGCCCCACGTTGGGCGCCAATTATCTGTCGAGGGTTAAGATTGCGGGGTGACAATCAAACCCTGGCAGATGTATTGTTAACCTCTTCTCCCCCCCACTTCCCCCTTTTGTCCCTCCCTCTCCCCCCTTCCCACTCAGGACAGGCGATCGGGAGGGAAAGAAGGACAGAGAGAAGAGAGTTGGAAAAGTTAAAGATGTTTTACTAATGCTACTAATAAGAATAGAGAAAATAATACAAAATATACAAAACCAATCTTGTAAGTCTCAGCAACTGCAGAGCCAGCACCCAAAGTCCTGGATTAGACTCTGTAGCCAACCGGAGCTGGATTCAGTCTGTCACTAGGCCTCAGTTCGCAGGGACGACCAGCAAGGTCCTCTCCTAATGTCAGCCATGAGGAAAAAGGGAAAAGGGGGAAAAAGGGGCTGAGATCCTCGTGATCTCCCACTTTTATATGAAGTATTCACGTGAATGGAATGTTATACACCGTTGGTCAGTCTCTCGGTCATCAGTTTTCTCGTTGCCCCTCTCGTGAGATGTCCATCCATGCTTATCAATAAGTTTGCATTCCATTGCTAGGTTTAACCAAAACACGTGTTGGGTTCTGCAGGAAAATGCAGCTAACATGAAGGCTTTAGCTGACAGGCAAATTCACTAAAAGAGAAACTTGTTTTTAACAAAACCAGGACAGTTGGTTTGTTGGCTGCACTTTTCTGGCCAGAATAAAGTCTATTTTGGAACTTGTTGTCTGCCTAAAACTGTCTTTGGGGTACTGTCACGGTCCATTCAGTAATGGACTCATGATGGTTCGTTTACCTTGATCTCGAAGCGCAAAATTAGACAACCAAAATGCCAAGGGGTTTTAATTCAATCAAACAGTGTTACTTTATTATTTTGCCCATAAAGTGGCATGCGATAGAGAAAGAGAAAAAGGGAAAGAAAAAGGAAAGGGGGAAAGAGGGTTGGTTACCATCACGGGTCCAAAGGCATCCCTATGGTCCCAGGTCCCAAACAGCATCCTGCCAGTCCTCTGTCGTGATCCGTGATCCTTTGGTGGGGAGACCTCAACAATGTCCAGTCAGGAACCATCTTTTATGCTTCTTCACCCCCCCTCACTCCCATGGGTCGAGGCCAATCTCCGCCTTTGTTTTGCAATCCAGGCTTAACTGCACAGGCTCGAAGAATCTCCGCTTCACCTGCCAGAACCTGTCTGCGCCTTTGTGGTCTCACGTTCAGGGGTCTCTTTCTGGTCCTTTGGGTGACCTCAAGACCCTCGGCGAGCCTCTGCGCATGCTCTTCTTCATTGGTCTTAGTAACAGGGAGGAGGTGGGGGGGCAGGTTTGGCTGAAGCAGCAGGTGGAAATCCATCTTCTGGACAACAGCTATTGTCCCCAGATCGGAGAGACCTGTATAACACAGTTTTTTTCCTCAGGCCTCTCTCCAAGTCGTTGTCCATCTGTTCTTGATGGCAATGTTCAAGCAGATACTGTTCTTTGGACTGACTCCTGCACCACCCCATGGCTGAACATTATTATCAGGAGCTTGTGGCAGTAACACAATCCTCAAAGAGAGGTATAGAGGAAGAAAAGGAAAAGTGGTTTATATCCACGTGATCCGCTTTGTATCAATGGTTTTAGGGATGTCTACATTGGAGGGTACACTAAACAAATTATGTGCATTAAGTACAGATGTTAAATGTGTCAAACGCTTTACCAAATTCCAATTTAAAACATGCAATATGGCGGACAGAACAAAACCTATCAAAACTAATACTAAGAGAACAACTATGGAGTGACACAACTTGTTCAGGATGCCTGTAGCAGTAGGTGACCACCCAAAAAGCGTGTCCCACCACTTATGTTCAACATCTTTTTCTACTCAACACACGGTGAATTTCTTCAGCATTGTGGTGAACGGTTATCAAGGTTTTCTGTCCATTTACTTGAACTTCTTCCAAGATCTTGATCAAGTCGTGGTGTTGCAACAATTGCTTTACCAATGTGAGATTCATCCTGACAGGTGTAGGTAGTAATTTGTAAATCGGTGTATCATTAGATTGTATAAGTTGATGAGATATAACTGGTGCTAAATAAGAAAAATCACATCCAGTAATTTTAACAAAATTACAAACACAAAAATTTGAATGATTTCTAATATTTACCATCACTGTATCTACTAATATAGAGTTACAAGCAGTCCTCAAGCACACACAACCTTTGCCAATATACACTAATACAGTTTCTTGATTGTCAGGACGAATCTCAAAATGACAAAAATTCTGCTCAGTGTTCAGACAAATGTCTTGAGCACTGATTGTATTACTTTCACAGATGAATCCTTGCTGTTCTCGCACAATACAAGATTCTAAATTGACAGTTTGCCATTTTTCCTCTACTTTTTGGACCCATACTCTGTGTTCGAAAGGATAGAGTATAGTTCTGTTGTGGTTCAATCCTAATGCAATGATAGGGTAAATTATGTATATTGAAGCATTGTGTATGGTTAACACAAAGGTCGTGGCTGTGTTTGTGATGGGGTTATAAGTGAAGTTTACTAAAGTAAACTAAAGTAAAGTGGCTTCTCTTATGATTGAGGTGGCTACTGATTGCATCCACAGTTGTGCCTGAGTACAACTGAGAGCCAAAGAAAGGTTATTTTGGACCACACTAAGTGTGTCTTTTATATTTACTTCTGGTAGCCAATTTATTCATTAATATTTCTGAATCAATACCATTTAAGACTTCCAATCCTGTCCCCAACACACCAGTTAGGTCTTTAACTTAATCTTTACTATCCCACTCCCATTCAATTACTACAGTAGGTAAGTGAAAAGATGTAGAAAAGCATTAGCAGCTTATACTATTGGTCATTTTAAAAATTTAGGCCTTCAGATTCGATTAATGAATGATTTGTGTTATTCTCTGTTTCCCTCAGAGTTCTTCTGCAAAAAGGAAAACAAACAGGGCTCGTCTCCTTGAGGCAAGAATAATTAAAATGATACAATTATCCGGGGGTGCAGCTTGTGGTTTTGGAAAAGTTCCAAACCATTCTCACAATTGTTTCACAGTGTTTTCACCTGTAGCCCTGCCAAAAGCTTCAGTTTGGACCAATTCTGGGGTTATTCCCCCCCACCAGCACAAAATGTTTACCTCCTGTTTGCTTAAAGGGGCTAAAATAATCCACCTGCCAGATATCCCACAAACCTTTACCCTCCCTTAAATGTAGAGGGTTGTCTTCTAAAGGGTGCCTTTCAAGCTGTCTTCGACATTGTTTGCTGACCAGGGCTTCATGATACAAGCCTTTAGCTCCAGTGTGTTTGCATTTTACATGTAACCATTCTAACAAGCGTTCCCAGTCTTCTGAAATTTGGTCCTTTTGTACGGGGGCCAGTCTTGCTAACTCATCAGCTCAGTTATTCCATTTTCTGCGGATCCCCCATCTACCTGATGAGAAGCTACCCAGCCCACAGCTTGTATAGCTAGGTTTTTTAAAGTTCCTTCAGATATTGAGAAAATGTTACAATAGTGTTCAATCTGAGCATACCACTTTCATACTGAGGCTTCCTGGACCACCTCATCAGGGGTACGGGCCCCAGAAGTGACTGTTTTTATTATTTTAAATGAGCTTCTTAATACGATCGGCTGTTGTCATGCAATCTTCTCTACTTCTACTAGAGTCAGGCTAGCAACGAACAAACTTTTCTCCCAGGCACACTGGGAGTTAAAAAGAGAATGGGCATTTATTACCACTCTTTGTTCTCACATTTCTTGTATAACCGGTTTGATACCTTTCTTGGCACCCAGGGGAAGGGGGTATTGTTCTGTGGACTGTAAGGCACTGAGGACGCAAAAATGTCACTTCAAGGGAGAAACCCCACACCTTTTAGCATCTTCTTCCTTCAGAGCAGAAATCTGTGCACTGGCATCGATTAAAAAGGTTACAAGTGCATGCTTAGGACCCACTATAGCCGTGATCAATAAATCTCCCCTCTTTGTGTGTGTGAGCTGTTGGATATAAATCCATCCTCCATCCCCCTGCCCACTACTAGGGAATGGAGGTTCTAGTTTTCCTGTTTCTCGGAGAGACTCTGGAAGTCCCCTTATCAAGGGAGTTATCATGTCAGGATTCACTGGCAGCATCATTGGGGATTCATATTCGGGAATCAATTTTCTTTCATGTATCATTTGCAAGCAGGCTGCTTTGTGTACACTTTCTAGCAATTGATTGGGTGTGCCAGTGATTGCCAGGGGTTCTCCCCCAGTTAGGGATACGTGTCACACGTACTCCATTTCAGATTCTTTAGGGAGGTGACCACACTCTTTCTTTAGTTTGGTCAGCTCAGTGTCAGTGTAAGGTGTTTGCTTACTTGTAATGTGAGGGTCAGTATGCTCCTCATTGATTTGATTTATTTGTCGGATACTTTTCTCTTCTAGCTCCCACTCTCTCAGCACTCCTGTGTTTTTTAAATATTTTTTTTAATAAGCTATTTTCTTCCTTCTCTTTTTCTAATTGTTGTTCTAAACTGAAGGTAGTTTTTTGCAAAATCTGCACCAGATTTTCAAGGGATTCTATAATTTTGCTTTCATTACTACATCGTCTGAGATGATCTTCAATCGCTGCTACTAGGTTAGCTCCTAGGACAGCACAGACTATAGCTTTATCCTTATTTGATCTAAACTTAGACTTAGTCTATAAAGAAATCACTCGGTCTACTACACTCTGTAAATTAGCCCAATTATCATGAGCCCAGTCTTCTCCAGGTACGGAGGGTCAAGCCCCATACTCTGCTAAAAGTGTGTAGAACGAGTCTCGACTTCTCACATCTCGATTATTAGCCTTTTCAGTCATTCTTATTACGAAGGGGCAAAACCCACTATGGGAAGGCACAACTTAGTTACAAAAGCCACAGCAACTGCTGCATCACCCTTCTCTTTCCTGAGTGGTTGAAGGGGCCAAAAATCTGCTACGGGAAGGCTCAACTTAGTTATACTAACAAATAAGATTACCCCTTCACTCTCCCTAGCAGACAATTCTCATCAACATGAGAGCAACACCCCTTTTGCACTTTGAGATCTTCTGGTTTGATTCCAAGAGACAGAGCCCTCTACACTACCTGCACTCCTCTGTTTCCCAGAATCCTGTCCGTGATGCCAATTTAATGTCACGGTGCATTCGGTGATGGACTCATGATGGTGAGGCGCAGAAATGATCTTACAACCCTTAAGATTGTAAAGAAGGTATGTATTTACAGCGCTGGACACATGAGGGATAATTTCACCTAATACATGTGTAAAATTACAGTAGCTGTGAGCTTGGTTAAATGCAGTCAAGTGTTACATATTCATGAAAGTTTTAGGAATGCCTATACATATTCATAACCTGTCCCCGAGAAGGCAGCTCTTATTACAATGAGTTCCAGGAGACCATTTCCATAGTCTCCACCTCCGGTTCCTCCTAGTTGCACCTGCGCAGTGATCATGAACCCGGGTCCTCTTCTCTGTACACCGTCACCTTTGGTCCAGTGTGATGAGTTGGTTAGGACTCAGACTGCTGAGTTGGTTAAAACTGGCATATCCCCTGTCCTGTGCCCAAGTTTCTGTTATCTAGTTCACCCAAGGATGCACCAAGGATGCACCCAAGGATTACTATCTTTGCAAGGCGTCAGCGAACTCCTTTTTCTCATACAATAAGTTACACAAAGCTAAGCAAGGTTAGGCAATAGTGATGTGGGTTAAAGGGTTAGCTCTCTGTTAGTTCTTTAAGTCTTTAAGTGTTAGTTCTTTAAGTGTTAATTAGTTAATTGTTAATTCCCTGTATCAATGGTTCATTTACCTTGATCTCGAAGAGCAAAATTAAGGCCTGGACACATTCCTGTGTAGCCTCATCTAGGTGTTCCTGCTCCAGCAGGGGGATTGGACTAGATGATCTTTTGAGGTCCCTTCCAATCCCTAACATTCTGTGATTCTGTGAACTAATACTGTTCAAGTCTGAATGGCCACATCACATGTTGTGGGGGTTTGAGTGGATGCAGTAACTGATGTTGCAGTTGTAGTGGCTGCAGTATCCAAGTCAGGAACTGGAGTTGCTGCAGAGTCTGTTGAGGGGGGTGCAGTAGCTATTGTATCTGTTATAAGAACTGACGTAGTTGCAGAATCTGTCTAGGGGGGTACAGTAGCTGGCATGGGCATTTCAGTGGCTGAAGTGCTTGTAGCTTTAAGAGCGGCAATTCCTGTCACTAGCAAAGACTGACACACATTCCAGAGACTCTTCACTCAAATGTCCAGGGATATTCAAAATTCCCCAAAGCATCTATAATTTGCTCTAATGCCACAGGCAGAGAATAGTTAAATAGCTGTCCTAAAATATCACTCCTGAAACTGAGAAAACAAAAGGCACAGGTCTCTTTAATTTCTTCTGCTTCTACCAAAGAATTCCAAAAATGCATACTCCTGAAGTATGATAACAATTAATAGAAATACATCATTGGCTTAATTAGGATTAAATAAATCACTTCTACACAACCCATGAACAAAACTTTTATAACAACTTTATTCTGACTTCCAGAGATGACATTCCACACAAAAATATTAACAATAAGAATTAATCCCAAAAAAGACATTATTAAATCCAACCAAATTTGCAACAGCATCCTTTAAACAAAACCTGTTACAGTTTTTTTCTTATCTTATCCCCGTATGGCTCTCTCTATCCATACTTTCTCTTTCCCCATACGTTCATCTCTCCCTGTATGGGTCACAAATTAAATCTGTCAAGGTTTAAAGCAAGGCAACAATAAACAATGGCAGATGCCCTCTGTTAATCCCCACCACCATAAAAGGTGATAGAAAGATAAGGAAGAAGGACTTCAAGTTAGAAAGAGTCTTACAAGTTGGAAAAATTTTAAAGGTTTTACTAATGCTACTAATAAATAGAGAATAAATATATATACAAAATATACAAAAGCAATCTTGAATGTCCGATATGGAGTTGGCATCACTCCAGCAGCGGCGGAGCTAGGAGCTTGGCTCCAGCAGGTGTAGGGCAGGCACCCGGAAGTCATGGGCGGGACTTCACAGCAAACCAGAAAATGGATTTCAAGGATGCAGGGCCTGAGGCCTATAGATCACAGGCAGACAGACAAGGTTTTCTCCAGATTCTAGCCACGGTCGAAGAGGCGAGACCCTTGTGATCTCTGCTCTTATATAGGGTACATGATGATTATGGGATGGAATACTCAGTTGGTCAATTTTAGTCAGTTGTTCCATCCACTCCTCCTTCCAAATATGTCCCATTATCCGTTAACCTTGGTTACCATAGTAATAAATCTAAGCATGAGCTTCTTCAGCATTCCGTTGGTCCTCTTATCAGCACCAGTACAGTGTCTAGGAAAAATATGCAGTTACTTAGAAGGCACTTAGCTGAACTTAGCTGAAAGGAAAAATCACTAAAAGAGAACTGGTCTTGTTTTTAACAAAACCAGGACACAAGTTTACTGAATAGGGTCTCCCATACAATATTTCAGAAGGGCTTACTTTTTCTCTTATTCTTGAAGTAATGTGAATTCTCAGGAAAACAATTTACAATACATCTATCCATTTTGCATGAGATTCCTGTCACAATTTAGCTAATTGTCTTTTTATAGATTGATTCATTATTTCTACCTTCCCACTACAATGAAGTCTCTAAGGGGTATGTAAATCCCATCTTACCCCTAGAAGAGTAGAAATGGTCTGTATTATTTCTACTATAAAATGTGGAACGGCCAAACCTTGGTATGATTTTATTCAATAATTTCTTTGCTACTTCCCTAGTTTTGTTGGTCCGTCATGGGAAAGTTTCAGGTCATCTGGAAAATTCAGAAAAATCAATTTACCAAAATTGTCCCAGAAAATTCCCTCTTTTTACCTCTCCAGGTGGAGGCTTTAACCCGATCTTACAACTTTGCATTTTAGGTCAAATTGCATATCTTTTAACACTTACTATCATAGCATCTACTCTCATATAGGTTTTGTAGGATCAAGGCACACATTATCGCTTCATTGGCCACTTTCTTTGCAGTTTAACTTCAGATTGTCCAAATTGGTGAGCCTTACAATGCATTACTGACACCTCTGGTGATACTTGTAAAGTCAGAAGTCCTCTTTCTTTCCACATTGTCTCATGTGCATGCACAATTCCAAAAGCATATGCAGAGTCTCTATATATTAACCCACTCGCCTTGTTACAGTTCTTAGGCTCTAATCAAAGCAATCAGCTCAGCTTTCTGTGCTGACATATTTGATGGCAATGATTGTGATTCAGTTATATTCTCTAGTTACCACAGCATATCCAGATGGTCGTTCTTCACTCAGAGCAAAACTGCTCCCATGAACAGAGTCTACTCTGCATCTTCCAGTGGAGAATCCTTTAAGTCTGGTCTGCTAGAAAAAACTTGTTCAGTAGTTGGTTATGATTAAATATAAGCAATAGAATAGCAGGATTCAAAATGTTGTTGTTTTTAAACCTACATCATCCTGTTCCAGTAATGCTGCTTGGTACTGTACCAGGTGACAGCCAACGGTGTCCTTGTTGTTCCAGCACTGAGGCCACAGCATATGGTGCAAATGCAGTAATCTGCTGTCCCAAAGTTAATTTCCCTGCCTCCTGAATCAGCAACACAGTCACAGATACCTGCCAAGCTTCTAATTATTTTACCAGTATGTCACCAAACAAAGCAGGATTGTTCTTAAGTCCTTTTGGCAAACAGTCTAGCAAGCTGCATCTTTCTTCCAGTGGTAGGTCTTTCCCATTCAAAGGTGAAAAGCTTCTGGCTCTCTAAATCCCATCGTATACAGAAAATGCATCTTTCAAGTCTAAAACAGTAAAATAAATGTTATTTCCTGCTATATTAGTCGAAGAGTGTATGGGCTTTGGCACTACCAGGTGCACATTTATCACAATAGGATTAATGGCTCTCAAATATTGTATCAACCAGTATTCCATAGAATGTGGTTTCTTTACTGGCAAAATTGGAGTATTATTTCTCCCTTATGAGTATTATTTCTCCCTTATGAAGAAAGGCTGAGGGAGCTGGGTCTCTTTAGTTTGGAGAAGAGGAGACTGAGGGGTAACCTTATTAATGTTTATAAATATATAAAGGGTGAGTGCCACGAGGATGGAGTCAGGCTCTTCTCAGTGGCAAACAATGATAGGACAAGGGGCAATGGGATCAAGCTGGAACACAAGAGGTTCCACTTAAATTTGAGAAAGAACTTCTTCTCAGTGAGGGTAACAGAGCACTGGAACAGGCTACCCAGGGAGGTTGTGGAGTCTCCTTCCCTGGAGACATTCAAAGCCTGCCTGGACACATTCCTGTGCGACCTCACCTAGGCGTTCCTGCTCCAGCAGGGGGATTGGACTAGATGATCTTTTGAGGTCCCTTCCAATCCCAAACAGACAGACAGACAGACATACATACATACATACATACATACATATTCTGATTGACATTCCTGCAAAAGTCCATAGTGCATAAACTTGTTAATCAAAGTCTCTAACCCCACTTTGGCTTCCATGTTTATTGGATGTTGTTTTTCCTTACCGAATTGAAGTCCTGTTTCAGTTCTGTCTCAGTTCTGTTAGTGTAGTGTTGGCTTTACCAGGTACTTTAGCTGCCCATACTAGTGAAAATACAGTATCCAAAATTTCCTTGGAGATTTCTTGCTCACTTTGCTGTTCTGATTGCAGCAAGCAGATCTGTGCTTTCCAAGCATTTTCTTGTGGGATATGCAGCTGAACAGAGTTCTCAGAAAATGTTATTTGAGTTTAAAATTCTTAAGATTCTTCTCTCCCTGATAACCGTTCACTCCGGAGTCTGTATTTTAGAACTCCAGAGGCAAACTTTCAGGCGAGGTCTGATAACCGTATGCAGAGCAGACTTTCAGGAAACAAATTCTCAGAAAAAAAAAATTTAATGGAGTAGAATAGCAGGAGGACTGGCTCAAGCTGGGTACCTGCACAGAGGTTCCGACCTGAGCATAGAAAACCATAGACTTTTATATCTTTGCAAATCATTCGTACCATGATTCAGTCCAATAGCAATATTTCATTTTGAGGTCTTCTTGCTTCTCATTGGATCTTTTTCTCTGATTCCATGTCGGCCTTTATTTTGTTCAGCTTAGACATTATTTATGGTCCATAGCCTTGCAGGTACTGTTTTGTCTGAATAAATCCTTTCTTCTCAGCAAAGTGCAAAATAGGCCCTGTTTTGCAGATGTCTGTAATGTCTCCGTGTTAGCCTTGGATCGTCGTTTTTCCCATTAGTTCTGTTTTTCCAAGCAAAGTGCAAACTAGACCTTATCTTTCAAGTGTTCAGTGTAGTCTGTAGTTGCTTTTGGTAAATATGAGCAGAACTTTGAAATGGAGAAATAAACTTAACGACAGAGTCAGTTATACTGTTAAGCAGCATTCTTTTATTTTATCAGTGCTGGGGAACACTGGGGATCATCCTCCATAAGTGCTCCAAAGACTGGATGCTCTTGCATTGCTTATATTCACATAATTATTACATATGTATTACAATTTTTGAAAATTTTGACATACATCTATACTAAAAAATAACTGATGAAGTTAGTTATAATTGTTTAATTTCTTACAATACATCTATTAATTATTATTTAAATATAAACTCTGCTTCTAATCAATGTATTACTTAATCTCCTGTCTCTCTCTTGTCATGCAGAAGGATCTAAAACTTGAAAAATATCCCCTCGTTTTGCAGATGGTCAGAAAGCATTTATCACGTCAATTGGTTAATGATGGGTACATCTTTTGTAACTTAATCACGGTATACATGAATTTGGCAGTTTCTCTTCAACTTTACAGCTTAAAATTTTAGCAAATCCAGCTTACCAAGTAACATAAAGAAAAGAGTATATTAAAAAACATACTACTTTATACCGCTAAATGATTCATTACATTTGGTGTGCATCTACTTAAACTAAATGATTAATACTGAACTTGAATTGGGCTCATCCACTGACCTGTGAGTAGTAAAACCATTGCCATACAGCTCACTTATTTAGCAGGGAGAGCTCAAAGTGGGCTCATCTAGGCTGTCATATTCATAGAATGAAGTGGTTGACTCGTAGTCAAATTGCATGCAGTAGGAAAAGTATGCAAAAGACTCACTGCGCTCACAAGTTACTGGCATTCAGTGTGCCATCCTGCTTCCTTGTGGGTCTCCTGGAAGGAGTTCTTGGCCTGGCTATGGCTCAGGCCCTTACCTCCTCTGGAGCCTGGACCAAACTGCTGCTGGTTTGGCTGAGGGGGGGTCGAGTGCATCTGCCACAATCATGCATATTCATTACATTTCCAGGAAATCCTTTACATATGCATTACATTTCTTGGAACCACTTCACATATGGTTTAGTGCTAGAGTTACGTTATTGTTGGACTCAGTGAACCTGAGGATCTCTTGCAAATGAAATGATTATATGATTCTATATGTAAATGTCCCCAGCACATGCGCAGTTCAATGAGTCAGGGGTCTTGCGAGAGTCCTGGGAGGAAGTAAGTCTTTCTCAGCCGCCCTGCTGTTTGACCTCAAGTCCTGGGCAGGCACAGTTCCTTTGTTATTTGGCTTGTAACCGCAAAGACAGTCTGAACTGGTCCTTGTGCTGGTCTCATCACCTTGTCTTCTAAGAGCAAGCGCATTGTGTCTTACCCTGTTTCCCCCAAAATAAGACCTACCCAGAAAATAAACGCTAGCATGATTTTTCAGGATTTTTGAGGATGCTTGAAATATAAGCCCTACGCCAAAAATAAGCCCTAGTTACAGTTCATTAAAAAATGTCAATTTAAATAGTGTCTAGGTAGCTATACATATAAAAAAGTAATAAGTTTTGGAGCAAAAATTAATATAAGACCCTGTCTTATTTTTGGGGAAACAGGGTAGCCTTCTCCTGCTTATCTTAATGAATACCATTCTTTTTACTTAATGCCTAGTAAGTGCCTAACACCTAACATATATGAACCTTAATTTTATTAAATTATTTTATTACTAATTTCAGATTTTTGGTATCACCATCATTCATCACTGCTGGGAGAGGGACAGAGATCAGGCCAACCCCTGTGGAGGGGTTTCTGTTAGATGGAGATTTGTTACTGAACCAGCCAGGAATTTCAAGGGCAGCTCAAAAGTTGAGAGCAGGACCTGCTGAGAGAGGCAGCTCTACAATAACAAGGCCTCAACGTGACGTAAATCAATGGACCTATCAGCGGTGAGACTCCAGTGCATGGACATTTCGTGAACATAGATGATATCCAATCAGTGAATGCATGATCGGAGCGTGGACGGGTGATCAGAGAATAGTTGCATATATAAGGAGGTTTGTTTCTGTAATAAATGGCTTTGCGTGATTCACATTGAATTGGAATGCTGAGTCCTTTATTCACTCCAACAAATGGTGACCCCGACGTGATACTCTGAACGGTGTATCACTACGATCGGGGAAAAGCCTGGAGTGGTCCAGCTGGAGGTGGATCAGCTGGACTGAGAACCGGGAGGAGGCGTACGGACATTCCGCAGACAAATTTGTCAAAGAAATCGCCGGAAAAGGTGAGCGGCTGGGGCAGGAGGAGGGAAGAGTGAAGCTCCTCCTGATATTCTCTCTGTGAGAGGACTTAAATATTAAGAAAGTAACATACATAGACTGTTAGTTTGGTGTAGAACTAACGGCTACCTGGGAGAAACCGAGAAGGCTTTTAAACTTGAACTTTGGGACGATATAGGGCAGAAATTATGGGATAAGGTCAGCAATGGAGATAAAGAAGCTAAATCATTAGTAACTACATCGAAGTTTATAATTACCACCTTAAAAGATCTTAAGGTTGAATGGTCTGCTGCTGCTGGAATTTTTGTAGCGTTGCAGCCTGATAAGAATCCTGAAAGTCGCTGTGAAGTTTACCCGGTTCATGTCTTTGATACCGTCCCTATTCCATCCCCTACTGTGCTTTTGGCATCCCCTATAGCTCAGCAGTCCAGGGCAGGGGGGAGGAAAAATGCCGAGCAGGTGGTCTCCTACACTATTACCCAACCCTGATGAGAATAGCAAGTCCAAAGGATTGGAGTCAGACAACTTTGCCCAAAGAACCTGTGAAAGGTGAGAATGCTAAAGTTGTAAACAAGTGTACTATCAATCCTTTTACCAATTTGTATCTGCCTTTATTGTCTTTTAACCCTCCAACTTCCACGAGAGAGCAGAAGGAGTTGCCGGATAAGAACTGGGCAAAAGAACTGTGTGGAAGATTAGATCAGCTAATAGCGAGTGAATCCAGCAGTCGGCAATGCGGTCATGGTGATCGTGATGGGAAAGGGGATGTGCCTGGGGACTCAGGTTTTACGAATAATTATGATTCTAGAAACTACTGGCGAGAATGTGCACTCTTCCGAACCCCCCTGTTAGTAATGATTCTACAGCACCATTCAAGTCCGCGTTATCTGATGACTTGGATGAAGATGAGGGTTTGCAGCATTTTTTTTTTTTGAAAAGTTAACAGGAAAAAGAGTATGTGTACATGTTTCCCCGAGATCAGATAAAAACCATGAAAGACTAAAGCAAAATTAGACCTATGTAATGTAACAGCTATAGATCATTTAGGATGGAACGATGGGGATTCGTTGAAAGGGGCGGGTATCCCCCAACTCTTGGAAGAGACACTAATTGACACATCACAATAACAGGCGTGATTAGTTTCTGAAATCCTGAGGCAGTCAGCAGACCTCGCATATCAAGCTATGACAGAGGTGCCTGAAACCAACAAAGCAGCCAAATTATTTACAGATATTAATCAGGGTCCCAATGAGAATTACATGCAATTTATTGACCACCTTCAAGATGTCATCAATAAGCAGGTTGAAAACTTAGAAGCTAAGGAAGCACTGGCCTTGAAATTAGCAGTAGAGAATACTAATGTTTGCTATCAACATGTTATTTGCGAGTTTTACAGTACATATTACATGCTTCTGTGTATTGCCTCTCTGAAAATCAAGCAGCTTGTCAGGAATGTGAGTTAATTGTTTTGTGCCGTAAAACCTTCTCCCCATTTTTCCGACTCACGCTGCAAGCAGCCCTGTGTTTCCCTCCCTCCCTCCCTCTTCTCAAGGTCTTTACTTACAAGATGGGGTCAGAAATTACTGTTTTCAGTTGTGTTCCTAAGAAATCGGTATTGGGAGGTGTTTTACAACATAGGAAAGCACTTGGAAATAGGAGAAAATAGGATCTTGTTAAGTATTGAAATTAGTGTTAACTGCTGTGTAAGTTAGATGAATGGGAAAAGCGCCCAGAGAATAGAATCTTGAAGTAAAACTCTGTGTTGCAATTAATGTTGTTTTTAAGGCGAGAAGAGCAGGACAAAAAAAAACTCTACAAGAGATCATTAAATCATTTCAGACAGTTTTACAGGCGGAGCGATTTGAACTTCAACAAGCTGAGAGAGAATTAACTGACAACACACAGGTCACAGTAAACTTGTTAAAGTCTGCAAGATGATTTCCTTATTAACCTGTTTTCTTTGTGGGTATCTGTTTAACCATGATGCAGTTTTGGTAGGTCTTTGTTATATGGTACGATGAGTTCACAAACTGTTAAATCATGAGAATCTGTTGACTCAAAATGTGCGTTTTGTGATAATACAGAAGACCATGAGTAATTTAGTTCTTTACTGAGTGAATGTGATGGTAAAATTTTCGTGTGTAGCAACTGTTATTTTTCTTTCTAGCATGCTAGCTTTATTCCAGTATCCAGACTTGCACAACTCTATGATAGGCTGTGTCTCATCTCGATGTGCTTGATTTGGCTCTTTTGTATGCGCACCATGTAAAGAATCCTGGTTTTGGGATAACAGTTGTAGCGTACCAGATGAGACACTAATAAAAGCCTTGCCCAGTCCAGCTTGCTGCGGCGGCGGGGGAGCGGGTGCCAATTGGGCGCCAGCGTGCACTGCCCTGTTTTGTCAGGGAGACCCAGAGGTACCTCCATCTGGCTGAGTAGTAAGCAGTTCTGTCGAGGGTTTAGATTGCAGGGTGACAACAAAAACCCTGGCAGATGTATTGTTAACCTCCTCTCCCCCCCACTTCCCCCTTTTGCCCCTCCCTCTCCCCCCTTCCCACTAAGGACAGGCGATCGGGAGGGAAAGAAGGACAGAGAGAAGAGAGTTGGAAAAATTAAAGATGTTTTACTAATGCTACTAATAAGAATAGAGAAAATAATACAAAATATACAAAACCAATCTTGTAAGTCTCAGCAACTGCAGAGCCAGCACCCAAAGTCCTGGATTAGACTCTGTAGCCAACCGGAGCTGGATTCAGTCTCTCACTAGGTCTCAGTTCGCAGGGACGACTAGCAAGGTCCTCTCCTAATGTCAACCATAAGCAGAAGGGAAAAGGAAAAGGGTGAGATCCTTGTGATCTCCCACTTTTATATGAAGTATTCACGTGAATGGAATGTTATACACCACTGGTCAGTCTCTGGGTCACCAGTTTCTCGTTGCCCCTCTCACGAGATGTCCATCCGTGCTTATCAATAAGTTTGCATTCAGTTGCTAGGTTTACCAAAACATGTGTCTGGTTCTCCAGGAAAATGCAGCTAATATGAAGGCTTTAGCTGACAGGCAAAATTCACTAAAAGAGAAACTTGTTTTTCAACAAAACCAGGACAAGTTCAAAGGTGCAATGCAAAAATTGAGATATTGTCTTGAATTAGTGTAACTGTGATCCATCTGCATATTTGAACTTGGTATTTGGTTTTTATATCTGAGCTCAGTATTTTAATTTGCAGATATATATATATTTAGTACCAAAATAATTTTATTTGGGGAGATAATTACAAAATGGGAACCGATTCTGCTACTCAAGTACTACCTTGCTCCCCCTTAGGATGTATCCTTACAAATTAGAGTAATTGCTTATGTTGTTACCTAATAATTTTGAGACCAGAAAAGAATTTAAGTTGTTAAACTTTGATTCGCATTGAATTTATGCATTTGTTGGAGGTATGGGAACTAAAACTAAATGCTATGATAGATGTGAATTTGGAAGAGGTTGTATTTAAAAGTTGCTAGAATATGGACTGATTTGGATCTAGGAAAACAGAATAATGGATTTGTGTTTATTATACTGTTTTTTGACATCTGTAAATTGTAAAAGGTAAATGGAGCTAAGTAATGTAACTATTGCTGAGCTACTCGGAATTGCATATAAAGTGTATTATGGTTGGAATGAAATGGGAAAACAAAAAAAGCAAAATATCCCAGGTCTGTGTCAAGTTGCAAGATAAACTCAGCTCATTGTAACTGAGGATTTTGCCAGGGCCTCCTACTTCGTACCAGCAATTATGCCAGCTGCGTGGCCTTGGTACATCTGAACTGCAGCAAGAAGAGAGAGAAAAAAAAAAAAAAAATTGGAAAAACCTGGCTGCCCACTTTCAAGGCGGTGAAAGGGGGGTTTTCTCTCCCCCCCACTGCAGCGATGTAATACTGAATGGAGCAGTCTGGGGGTGAAATTTAAAGGCATCCCTAGCAGATCTGTAGTTCTAATGAAACTGGGAAATTAAACCAAAAATTTGTTAATAGACTTATTCTGTGGTAACTAATTGTGAAAGACTTCTTCGTAAATTCACCATGATAGTTTTTGAGATTGTGGGAAAGAAAGAAAGAAAGACCTTTTTTTTTTTTTTTGAGACCAATGGAATGCCAAATTTGAAACAAAGTTTTACCATATGAATTCTTGTAGCTGCCAGAAAGCCCTGTACATCTCTTGGGTCAAGATTTGTTAAGTAAATTGTAAGTTCAAATAACATTTTCTGAGAATTCTGTTTAGTTGCATGGCCCACAAGAAGCTACTTGGATGGTGAAGATATGCTTGCTGCAAGTGAGACATGTCCAAGGAAATTTGGAATGCTGTATTTCCACTAGTATTAACAGCCAATGTTTTGATAAAGAAAACACTACACTGATAGAACTGAAACAGGACTTCAATCCGGTAAGGGAAAACAATATCCAATAAATATGACAACCAAAATGGAATTAGAGACTTTGATGAATAAATTTCTGACAACCTTAGAAGCTAACTGCATTCGATTGGACTTGCAGATTTGTCTAAGAAACAACCTGTGGCTATTATGGGACAGTATGATGAGATTGCTAACAGACTGATAGATCAATTGTCACTCTGATCAAGAAAATGCAGGGAATGAATTTAAGTCTTAATAGGCCATGATCCTTTTATTATATACGTACCATTTGTGAAATTTAATTCTGATTTTTTTTATTTGTAATCTATGTCCTTGTAAATTGAACTAGCTGGTTTTCTTAACAGCACAGCTGTTGGCATTCATAAATGTAAATTGCTGCAGAACCTTCAAGTCTTTAACATCAGGTCACAGGCCATACTTGGTTTTGGTCTGATCCTACATACTTGCAAAGTTTTTGTTGATGGTTTTGAGAAGTCTCATAAAGCTGTAGTGGTCTGGCATGAAGATAAAAATTGGCATTATTCTGTAAAAATTATTGAAGGTTCAACCCAATTAGCAGAACTTGGCACAGCTTTAAATTACTTAGAGCTTTTTAAGGAGGAACCTCTATATTTGATTTGTGATTTTGAGTACGTAGTCAAGGTCCAACGCATGTATCTGATTCCGAAGCTGTTTGCTTGTTTATTTAAAAACAAACAAACAAAAAACAAACAAACAAACAAAACAAAAAAAAAAAGGGGGGGGGGAGGAGAAGTAGGGGAAACACCACCACAGGGCCAGTTGTCGGAGTCATTGTATGTGATGAAATAATTTGCAAGTATGACCCAAGGCCATGGTAGGTCAGAGGGAACCTACATTGGTTGTGGTCAGGTTGCTGGTCAATGGAGAGGGCCACATCGATTGAAGGCCTGGGGAGGGGGTTGTGTTTGTGGCATTGCAGGGCGGGGATCGGGGTGGATTCCTGCGAGGTGGGTCGGGCCGTGGCTGAGTGGAGATGGCAAGGATTCGGTGAATGCGAATGGACAGGAGGGAGATAAGTTGTGAGGACTGTTTCAGATGTAGACCATGAATCCTGGTTCGGTGTTGTGGATGCTCACAGACCTGGTGATCTAGAAGCCTATTAGCAAGCTCGTGGTGTGCCTTCTGTGGAGAATGACAATTTGAACAAACAGCAGGAGAGTCAAAAAGGCAATATTACGCTTAGATAGTCAATGCACTCTTTCTCACTGATCTAGCAGCTGGTAAAACCTTAGGAGACATATCAAAGTTAAGCTATTGGTCTTTTAAATAGGTTAATCTAACTTCTGAAGTACTAACTCAATTAATAATAGATGTTGATGGTATTGGACATGTTGCTCTACAAAATCACGCAGTTATAGGTTTTCTGCTTTTAACATCAGGATTCTGGTTGTGCTGTATTAACTTGTTTGATTATTCTGGATCTATTAATAAGTGCTTTAGACAAAGTAGAACAGTACATTAATAAGATTGCCGTAGTAAAATTAAGGTTTGACACATAGCTTAAATGTTTTGGAATAAGTGGGTAGTTGTTTGATCTTATTAAATAAGGCTTAGTTGCATTATATGTAACTGTGATTGTTGTGTTAATCATGTGCTGTATATTGCAGTGTATTTCAAAGATGATTCAGCGCGCTGTAAATGGGGTCTGGCTGGTTCAAGAACAAAAAGAGGGGAATTGTGGAGGGGTTTCTGTTAGATGGAGATTTGTTACTGAACCAGCCAGGAATTTCAAGGCCAACTCAAAAGCTGAGAGCAGGACCTGCCGTGGGAGAGAAGCAGCTCTACAATAACAAGACCTCAATGTGATGTAAATCAACGGACCTATGAGCAGTGAGACTCCAGCGTGTGGACAGCTCATGAACATAGATGATATCCAATTAGTGAATGCATGATTGGAGCGTGGACGCATGATCAGAGAATAGTTGCATATATAAGGAGGCTTGTTTCTGTAATAAATGGCTTTGCGTGATTCACGTTGAATTGGAATGCTGAGTCCTTTATTCACTCCAACAAACCCCCACAGCTCTGCTCCTGCGGGACCACCAGTGAGGGTCCTATCCCACAGCATGGCAGAGTAGTGGAGGGGACACCAACTCACTGAGGCAGTAGCCATTGGCCAGCCCCTCCGCTTGTACCATGCATGCCACCAACAACCAGCAATTGCCCAAGGAGCTGGGGGGAGAGAGCAGGAGGGTCAGCACCGTGCATCTCCTCCACATCCCAGAGACAACTCTGGACTCACCTCGGCATCCTGGGTATCCATTCAACTGATCCGGGAGATGGGGTGCTTGGGGATCACCAGGAAGTGGACGGGGTTTTGAGGAGCCACGTCGCAGAAGACCAGGCACTGCTGGGGGGAGCAGGGTGAGCCCCGCACCCATGGGTGTTGCCCACCCCCCCCCTCTCCCCCGTACAGACACGTGCTCTGCTGTCCTGGTTATCTTGTCGACTTCATAGAGCAAGGGTGTCAAACTCATTTTCACCGGGGACTCCTACAGGAGTACATCTATACAGTCCTAAAATTACATTCGGCCCTTTGTAGGCAACCGCAAGGCTGATGTGGTCCCCAGTGAAAATGAGTTTGACACCCCTGTCATAGAGGATTCTGGCAGGCATGCTGCTGCCTGCTGCGCCTTGCCCACCTCCTCGTCCTGCCCGCTGGGCACCGCTAAGCACCACTGAGGCGGAGGGGCACGCGGGCCTTACGACCTCCCCCCATAGGGATGTGGACCCTGTGGCCTAGGGTGGTGGGGGAATGCGGGAGGCACAGGGAGATACACAGGCCAGGGTGATGTGGGGTGCAGTAGGCACATGGGGGCGATTTACATGGAGGTGATATGCATGGGAGTTATGGGGGATGCACGTGGAGGTGAGGGTGGACACACACGGGTGCTCAGAGGCCCAGTGCAGTGCCGTGTGGGTGCTCACTGCAGGGCTCATGCCCGCCGCAGACCTTGCCCCGAGGTGAGAGCAGCGGCGAGTGAGACACAGGGCAAAGGCACGACCAAACCCCCGGCTTCCCTGCACGCAGAGTCCCCCGCATCGCCCAGCCACGCGCCTGCCCACCTCACCACCTATTCGCCTCTGTCACTCCCATGCCTGGACCCTCGGCGCCTTAAAGGGTCCGCACGCCCCCAGGGTCGACACCTCTGAGCACTATGTAGGCATCACCTACGCACCGGCCCGCTGAACCTCTGCCGGAGAGGAACTCGCCGAGCTCGAGTTCCCACTCGACCCTCCCCGCCGCCAGTGCCCCCTCAAAGACCCTGGGGCGAAGGCTGGGCCAGACGGGGTTTATTGGGTGCTTCAGAAGCCCATGCAGGGACGTTTGTGGCGGGGCTGGGAAGCGGAGAAGAGCTGACTCTGGGAGGAGAGGATGGAGAGCTGGCTAGCCTGGCTGCCGGGGGGGGTGAAATTCGGCCCCCACTACCAGGTAGTCCCGCAGTGCCTTCTGCCGCTCAGCGCAGGCTCTGGGAGGAGAACAGAGCTTCGTCGGGTGCCAGCAATGCCGGGGGACTGCCTCGCCCCGCGCCCGCGGAGAACCTTCCCGGGAGAACATGGGGTCTGGCCGGGGAAGAGCGGCGGTGACAGCTCAGCTCCAACAACTCGGACTGGTGGGTGAGGGAGGGGGTGAAGCTGGCTGAAAGGCTGTGACGACCCCGGGCTTGCTTCTGCTGCCTCTCCTGCAGCGCCCACTGCCTCTGAGCCAGGTTGAAGCTCGTCTTTTCTTCCCACCACTGCCTCCAGTCCCTGAACCAGGCTGCCGTCAGACAGGTGCTCAGGGGGACCGGACCCCCTGCCAGCTCCGGGGTCTGTGGCAGGGCTGGGGGCTCCCAGCACTGGATGCAACCCCCTTCCTGCACGGTCTGGCGCAGCCGCTAGCATGCCTGCCTGTGCAGGGTGCTGGAGATCACTGGCACCCCCAGAGGTGCCTGAGGACTGGAGGAAAGCAAATGTCACTCCAGTCTTCAAAAAGGGCAAGAAGGAGGACCCGGGGAACTATAGACCGGTCAGCCTCACCTCCATCCCTGGAAAGGCGATGGAACAACTTATCCTTGGTGCCATCTCAAGGCATATAGAGGATAGAGGGTCATAAGGGGCAGTCAACATGGCTTCACCAAGGGGAAGTCATGCTTAACCAACCTCATAGCCTTTTATGAGGACATAATGAGATGGATAGATGATGGCAGAGCAGTGGATGTGGTCTACCTTGACTTCAGTAAAGCCTTTGACACAGTCTCTCACAGCATCCTCACAGCTAAACTGAGGAAGTGTGATCTGGACAATCAGGTAGTGAGGTGGACTGTGAACTGGCTGAAGGAAAGAAGCCAGAGAGTTGTGGCCAATGGGGCGGAGTCTAGTTGGAGGCCAGTATCTAGTGGAGTACCTCAAGGGTTAATACTGGGGCCTGTATTATTCAATATATGCATCAACGACTTGGATGAAGGAATAGAGTGCACTGTCAGCAAATTTGCTGATGACACTAAACTGGGAGGAGTGGTTGACACGCCAGAAGGCTGTGCTGCCATCCAGCGAGACCTGAACAGTCTGGAGAGTTGGGCAGGAAAAAATTTAATGAAATATAACAAGGGCAAGTGTAGAGTCTTGCATCTGGGCAGGAACAACCCCAGGTTCCAGTATAAGTTGGGAAACGACCTGTTAGAGAGCAGTGTAGGGAAAAGGGACCTGGGGGTCCTGGTGGACAGCAGGATGATCATAAGCCAGCACTGTGCCCTTGTGGCCAGGAAGGCCAATGGCATCCTGGGGTGTATTAGAAGGGGTGTGGTTAGTAGATCGAGAGAGGTTCTCCTCCCCCTCTACTCTGCCCTGGTGAGACCACATGTGGAATATTGTGTCCAGTTCTGGAGTCCTCAGTTCAAGAAGGACAGGGAACTGCTTGAGAGAGTCCAGCGCAGAGCCACAAAGATGTTTAAGGGAGTGGAGCATCTCCCTTATGAGGAAAGGCTGAGGGAGCTGGGTCTCTCTAGCTTAGAGAAGAGAAGAGAAGAGAAGAGAAGAGAAGAGAAGAGAAGAGAAGAGAAGAGAAGAGAAGAGAAAAGATAGAGAAGAGAAGAGAAGAGAAGAGAAGAGAAGAAGACTGAAGGGTGACCTCATTAATGTTTATAAATATGTAAAGGGTGAGTGTCATGAGGATGGAGCCAGGCTCTTCTCGATGACAATCAATGATAGGACAAGGGGCAGTGGGTACAAACTGGAACACAGGAGGTTCCACTCAAATATGAGAAGGAATTTTTTCACCGTGAAGGTGACAGAGCACTGGAACAGGCTGCCCAGGGAAGTTGTAGAGTCTCCTTCTCTGGAGACATTCAAGACCTGTCTGGATGCCTTCCTGTGTATCCTCATCTAGGTGTTCCTGCTCTGGCAGGGAGATTGAACTAGATGATCTTTCGAGGTCTCTTTCAGTCCCTAACATTCTGTGATTCTGTGAGTCTGTGATTCTCTTTCTGGGTGAAGAGATGCTTCTGGCTGAATGTGGGAGACCGGATGTGCCAGGGGGCTCCCTGCAGCTTTTGATAAGCACCTGCAGCCAGCAGCAGTACCGCAGGGACACAGCTGGGCAAAGCCAGTGCAGGCTGGGGGCTGGCACAGTTCTCCTTGGAGCATTTAGCTTCCTCCTGGGCTACTGTGTGATGGATGCACTTGACCTCCCCCCAACCAAACCAGCAGCAGTTTGTTACAGGCTACAGTTTCCAAATTACAAATGCATGTAAATGCAGATCCATTAGCATTACAACAAACTTTCAAACCCTCACCAGTTTTGAATGTGCCCCCACTCACTGAAGAAACACCAACAGAAGGCGTTTGGTTTACCAATGCCTCAGCAAAAAGGATAAATGGTAAATGGCAATACAAGGCTGCTGCATTCAGTATTACCACTGGTGAACAAGTAATAGAAGAAGGTGAAGGGAATGCACAAGTGAGAGAGTTAAGAACATTTTATGTATAAGAGTCTGGTACATGACTAAAAAAATACTCCCTGTTCATCACGAGGAATTCTTCAATGCTGCAATGACATTTAATATTACTAAAGCTATTTGCTTAAAAAAAGCTTGCACACATTATCATTGCATATATATAATATTAATTTAACACTTAAACCGCTGATCTACAACACACTGCATATTTATGACACAGAGGCAAGAGGTAACTGCACTACCACTCTATGAGCTGATAAAGTGGATTCACTGTAGTCAGGGGGTGGAATGTGACAGATGCACTTGACCCTCCCCCAACCAAACCAGCAGCAGTTTGCTACAGGCTCCAAAGGAGGTAAAGGCCTGAGCTGCAACTAGGCCAAGAATTCCTTTGAGGAAACCCACAAAGGAACAGAATGACATAGTGAACACCAGTAAGTTATGGGTGCAAGGAGTCTTTCCCACTGTATGCAATTTGACTACGAGCCAACCACTTTATTCCATAAATATAACAGCCTGGGTCAGCCTACTTTGAGCTCTCTCTGCTCAACAAGTGTGGCTGTATGGAGATGATATTTTACTACTCACAGATCACTGGATGAGCTCCATATAAATTTCATATAAATCATTTAGCTAAGTAAATGCATATTATAATATTCCACCACCACGTGGCAAGATTCATAATTTTAAGTCTTTTAATGTGTCAGCTGGCAGACTCTTATTTTCCCCATCTTCAAGAGTTGAACTTACCCTCCACACTGACTGAGGTGATATTGTAAACTCAGCAAATTAATAACTCTTAAAACCACTTTTAAGGTTTTAAAAGTAGCATTCCTTTATTCCACACTGGGACCCCACTGGGGATATTCCACCATGAGTGCACCAACAACTGATCATTTTTGCTTTGCTTATATTGACAGAAAAATTACATATTCATTACAGTTCTTGGAAATTTTTAACATAGAGTGCACCTATACCAAGAAATGATTACATAAACATCTAGTTATTTTGCGGTCTTTGCTGCCATCTAGCATTCTTCAGCTTGTATTGCAGACTCTTACAGCCTGGTCGCATTTTCCTCTTCAAGGGTCTTCCCATCGTGTCTGGCAAATGACCTCTCCTCGTTGGCAACTCCTCGATCAAGTGCAGTATATACCTACTTATATAAGCTATTATTTGAGCCACACCTGTGTTTTTTTCTAATTAATTATTACTTTATCATCCTGTTTCAGGTCCTCCTTCTAAAGACTGGATCCTGTTCCTAAAGAATATGTTGTAAATCTCTAATACAAGGTCTGCTTACATAGTGAACTTCAGGTGGAATTTAAATAAATACCATTTTTTTAATGAAGTCAAACCAGATTCAACTTCTGTAGCAGGGAGAGAGACATGAGTGTGTTGCGGTTGAGACGGACAAACGACATAGACCAAGTTGCAAATGATTTGGCTGCTTTGTCGCTTTCAGGCACCTTTATCATAGCTTGATATGCGAGGTCTCTTGACTGCCTCAGGATTTCAGGAATTTATCGTGCCTGTAGTTGTGGTGTGCCAATTAGTGTCTCTTCCAAGAGCTGGGGGGTAAATCCCAGCTTTTTGGTAAGTTCGGTTTACGCTCTGAAACTCTACCCCCACCCTCAGGAATTTGCTCTGCAGCAGCGTGGGAGGGGGGCGGGGGCAGACTGGGGGGACCTAAATTTATAGGAATTACGTTATTTAGCTCAGTCTGGCTCACCACAGGAGGATCCTCCCCACCTAAATCTCCAGGCAAGGGGGGATAGGAAAAAAAAATGTCCACTTTTTCCTTCTGCGACTGATAGCGGCGGGGCAGAAGGTTGAACTGTGATTAATGGTGGTGACGCAGATGGCGGAACCGCGACTGATGATGGTGGAGCAGACGTTTGAGCCGTGATTGATGACAGCGGAGCAGTCGGTTGAACGCACTGCTCTGACCGGTGCTCCGGGGGCCCCTCCCGAGATCGTATATAACCCAACGCTGTTTTTTCATGTGAGTCTTTCATAGCTTTTATCTGATTTCGGGGCCACACATACGTACGCTCCTCCTCTATTCCTTTTAACTTTCCAAGAAAGTGTCGCGGATCCTTATCCGTATCAGATCATATGGACTTGGGCGGTGTTGACGAACCTTTAGTAACAGGGGGGGTCGGAGTAGTACTTAATCTCGCCTTTTCCTCTGAATCTGGCCCAGGAGAGCCAGGAAGACCATCCCTCCCCACTGTCTCTGCATGTTTCCGTTGCTCTTTTAATCCTCTGAAAGTCTCTAGCAACAAGTGACATGTTGTTAACAGTTCAGTTGTTTCTTTGCATCTTTCACTAGTGCTTTGCCCCATAGTAACACAGTCCTTCCTTCGTAAAGTCAGTTCCAGAGGGCTAATACCCTGCTTCTTCAGAAGCAACTTTCATGTAGATAATATAATACCCCCCCCGTTCCCGGTAGCTCACCAACTCTTAGTGCGGTGTCTTTTCAACGATCCGGATCTTCGGTAGCTCTCCTCGGCTGCTCTATCAACTGTACCGGGCTCCGTCTCCACAGCTCGTCTTCAGCTGTCACAGCTTCACCGCTGTCTCTTCTTCATGCGAGATCCTTCTTCATACAGGATCACGTAGGGGTCACCATATGTCACGGCTGAGACGGACAAACGACATAGACCAAGTTCTTCCAGGATGAAAGTAGTAGATGCCATTTATTGCCACAAGTGCATTTTTATACAGTTTTACCAATTCATGTGTCTCTTCACTATTGTTTACAAGTTACAGCAGTAACATCTCATTGGCTAATTTTGCTATCATCAGTGTTACTCTTCTATCCCCTTCTCTCTCACGGGTACATCCTTAATATCTCCGGATACTCCTTTACTCCCATCTTTCTCATGGGTAGGCCTTCATATCTTCAAGGCTAATTTCTCTTACCATGCCCTCCGTCAGGGAATCCACGTACCCACCGTAGTCCCCCACACTAGGGCTAGGATCACAGTCATGACAGGCAGGGTCCTCTTCAGATGCCGGTCACCTGTTCTGTCTGCCCCTCCTTGCAGGTACACCCCTCTCATTTATGGAACGTGCAAAAATTATCAGCAACCTTGGCTGGACCTCTTCTGCATACCATTGTTACCATTATCAGGTCTGGAGCAAACAGTGTCTGGAAAACATGCAGCCAACTTCAGAAAAGTGCAGTTACTTAGAAGAACTTAGCCAAAAGGAAAATTCACTGAAAGAGAACTGGTCTTGGTTTAAACAAAACCAGGACAGAAGGCATCTGCATGTGTGAGACTATAATGTTAGCAATAGTAAAAGACTTTCTCCTGAACTGGGAAACAGGGGGTTGAGTTATTTCATTTTGTGGTCAGTCTCTACAGAAACAGTGATTTGGTAAACCAACTTTTAACTTGTATACAATATAAAGTGAAGACAGTTAGTTCACACTTTATTTTGGTATGCATATGTGATCATGCAGTTGAGGAGGAGAAAGATCAATGAAATAGAAGTGAACGTGTTTGTAGAGATAACTAGAAAAAACTGTCACCTGCCAAAAAATGACACATAACCATTTTCTTTATTATCAGGCAAAGAGGCAATAAAAGCATTTTCTGGGAGTATTAATTTCAAATAAAAGTGGTGTGCAGAAATGAACTGGTTGTTGAGACTAGGGAAGGTGGGAAATGCTGCGTGCCTGTATGTCATTGTTTAGCCCTGGTTTTCCCAGCCAGCAGCTAGAACCACATGCTGCTCACTCACCCCTCCCCTGCCCCCAGTGGGATGGAGAGGAGGATTTAAAAAAAAAAAAGCAATAAAGGCAAAAAACTCGTGGGTTTAATCAGGCAGCAAGGAGAAAAGAAAGAACAAATAAGCGGTAACATAACAGCACTGGTCAAGGAACCCACAAAGACGATAGTCTCCAGCAAGTGATGAGCACAGCAGTGACTGCAGAGGAACCACGGGAGGTTTAAACGCGGTGAACCGACGTGCACAGCAGTGGCTATGGTAAGAACTGAGGCTGGGCATGGATTGGAGAGAGGAGGGGGAGATTCCGATCCTGCCAAAAGAGTCGCAGTGAAAGTGCTGATCTCGAGAGAGGGGCTGACCCGGAAGGGGCGTTGCCAAGAGCAACCGGGGAAGATTTAAATGTCCTCCTAGGGAGCACAGGTAACCAGGTCTAGTGAACAGGGCAGAAGCAGTTCGTGCAGGCAGTTTAAGCAGGCAAGGCAAGCTCAAGTGATTTATCTCACTTGGTTGTTGTCACCCTCACAGAAGGAGCTGACTATGGTATCCACTTGGGGCAAAGGTGAGTACTCTGCACTCAACAGGAAAGAGGCAGCAACTCAGACAGAGCTGCTATGGGAACATGCAGCTACCCAGATCTCAGGCTGCAGAGAATGCCAGAGCCTTTCACTGGTATGGAGTGGTAATACAGAAAACAGTTGTGTGAGGTGTGAGCAGGTGGATGACCTGCTCAGTCTGGTAGTGGAGCTGAGAGAAGAGGTGGAAAGGTTGAGAAGTATCAGGGAGCTGAAAAAGAAAATTGACCGGTGGGATCAAGCCCTGGCTGCCCAGGGGCGGGTAAGACCACCAGCAAGAAACAAAGATCAAGGGATTCCTGTGTCCTCCCCTTGCCTGACTGAAGAAAGCAGGTCAAGGGAAAGGGATGAATGGAAGAAAGTCCACACACAGGGTGGCAGGAAAAACACCCTCCCCACCTTCCTAGGTGCTGCTGTCCAACAGGCATGAGGCTCAGGATGTGGAATGCAGCAACATGAGGAATAAGGGGAAATAGCAGTGAGTTCCTGCCCCGGGGCAGAAAGAGGAGGGTTCCTACTGTGACCACTCCACCCCTCCAGGTTCCCTTGCAAAGCAGGTATGAGGCCTTGTAAGTGGAACTAAACAACAACATTGAGGGAGGTGGTTCCATTAAGTTGGAGGTGCTGCAGAGGATAAGTCACCCTGCACCCTCCATTAAAACAGCTCCCACAAAGAAAAAAAGGTGGGTTGTGGTTGTAGGAGATGTCCTATATGCAGGCCCACTTCTTAGGAAAGTCTGCTGTCTCCCTGGGGCCAGGGTCAAAGATGTAAAAAGGAAACTTCCTGCCCTGGTTAGGCCCTCAGACTACTATCCATTAATAATTTTTCAGGTAGGCAGTGATGAAAACTAAAGACAATCAAGAGAGACTTCAGGGCCTTGGGATGACTGGTCAAGGTATCAGGAGCACTGTCCCAACAGTTGCAGGGTACAACAAGGAAAGATACAGGAAGAGACAGCAGATTAATACCTGGCTACAGGACTGGTGTCACTGACAGAATTTTGGGTTTTTTGATCATGGGCCAGCTTGCAGGGTACATCAAGGAAAGATACAGGAAGAGACAGCAGATTAATACCTGGCTACAGGACTGGTGTCACTGACAGAATTTTGGGTTTTTTGATCATGGGCCAGCTTACATGGCACCTGGCCTGCAAATGACAAATGGGATGCACTTGTCTCAAAAGGGGAAAAGGATCCTGGGGCAGGAGTTAGCAGGACTTATTGAGAGGGCTTTAAACTAGATTTGAAGGGGGAGGAAACCAGGTGTGGCAGAGGCAAACCCAAGGGTGACATGCCAGCATCTGAGGGTAGTGCTAATGAGGCCCTTGGGTCTGCTGACCCCGTGGAATCAATGGCTCAGCTGAACTGCATCTATATGAATGCACACAGCATGGGCAACAAACAGGAAGAACTGGAAGCCCTTGTGAGGCAGAGAAACTATGATTTAATTGACATCTCAGAAACATAGTGGGATGAGTCTCATAACAGGAGCACTGCAGTGGATGGCTATAAACTCTTCAGAAGGGGTAGGCGAGGAAGGAGAGGAGGTGGGGTAGCCATGTATGTTAGGGAGGGTTTTGATTGTCTGGAACTTGAGGAGGGTGATGATAGGGTTGAGTGTCTATGGGTGAGAATAAAGGGGAAGGGCAACAAGGCAGACATCCTGGTGGGGGTCTCTTACAGACCAGGATAAAGAGGCAGACAAAATATTTTGCAGGCAGCTGGGAGAAGTCTCCTGATCACTAGCCCTTGTTCTTATGGGGGAGATCAACCTACCAGATGTCTGCTGGAAAAAAAACACAGCAGAGAGGAAGCAGTCTAGGAGGCTCCTGCAGTGCATGGAAGACAACTTCCTGACAGAGCTGGTTAGTGAGCCAACTAGGGAAGGAGCCCCACTGGATCTCTTGTTTGTAAATAGAGAAGGGTTCGTGGGCAACATGTTGGTTGGAGGTCACCTTAGGCACAGTGATCGTGAAATGATTGAGTTAGTTATCCTTGGAGGAGTTAGAAGGGTAGTTAGCAGAACTGCTACTTTAGGCTTCCGAAGGGCAGACTTCGACCTCTTCAGAAGGCTGGTTGACAGAGTCCCTTGGGAGACAGTCCTGAAGGACAAAGGACTCCAGGAAGTCTGATCTCCCTTCAAGAAGGTAATCTTAGAGGCTCAGGAGCAGATAGTCCCAGTGTGCTGGAAGGCAAGCCGGTGGGGAAGGAGGTCAATCTGGCTGAATAGAGAGCTGCGTCTGGAACTTAGGAATAAAAAGAGAATTTATGACCTTTGGAAGGAGGGGCGGGCCACTCAAGAGGAATACAAGAATTCTGTGAGGCTATGCAGGGAGAAAATCAGAAGGGCCAAAGCCCAACTAGAGCTAAGCCTGGCCACCACTGTGAAAGGCAACAAGAAATGTTTCTATAAATTCATTAGGTCGGGAGAGGTTCTCCTTCACCTCTACTCTGCCTTGGTGAGACCACACGTGGAATATTGTGTCCAGTTCTGGGCCCCTCAGTTCAAGAAGGACAGGGAACTGCTGGAGAGAGTCCAGCGCAGGGCAACAAAGATGATTAAGGGATGTCACGGCTGAGATGGACAAATGACATAGACCAGTTTCTTCCAGGATGAAAGTAGAAGATACCATTTATTGCCACAAGTGCATTTTTATACAGTTTTACCAAGTCATGTGTCTCTTCACTATTGGTTACAAGGTACAGCAGTAACATCTCATTGGCTAATTTTGCTATCATCCATGTTACTCTTCTACTCCCTTCTCTCTCAAGGGTACATCCTTAACATCTCCGGATACTCCTTTACTCCCATCTTTCTCACGGGTAGGCCTTAATATCTTCAAGGCTAATTTCTGTTCCCATGCCCTCCGTCAGGGAATCCAAGGACCCACCGTAGTCCCACAAAGGGAGTGGAACATCTCCTTTATGAGGAAAGGCTGAGGGAACTGGGTCTCTTTAGCTTGGAGAAGAGGAGACTGAGGGGTGACCTTATTAATGTTTACAGATATATAAAGGGTGAGTGTCATGAGGGTGGACCCAGGCTCTTCTCAGTGACAACCAATGGTAAGACAAGGGGTAATGGGTTCAAACTGGAACACAAGAGGTTCCACTTAAATTTGAGAAGAAACTTCTTCACAGTGAGGGTAGCAGAACACTGGAACAGGCTGCCCAGGGAGGTTGTGGAGTCTCCTACTCTGGAGACATTCAAAACCCGCCTGGACACATTCCTGTGTAGCTTCATGTAAGTGTTCCTGCTCCAGCAGGGGCATTGGACTAGATGATCTTTTGAGGTCCCTTCCAATTCCTAACATTCTGTGTTTCTGTGAACAAGAAGAGGGCTAAGGAGAATCTCCATCCCCTGATGGATGCAGAGGGAAACAGTGACAGAGGATGAGTGAAAGGCTGAGGTACTAAATACCTTCTTTGCCTCAGTCTTTAACAGTTAGAACAGTTGTGCTTCAGGTACCCAGCCCCCTGAGCCAGAAGACAGGGATGGGTAGTAAGATGAAGCCCTAATAATTAAAGAGGAAATTGTTAGCGACCAGCTACACCACTTGGACACGCACAAGTCTATGGGGCCAGATGGGATACACCCAAGGGTGCTGAGGGAGCTGGTGGAGGTGATCACTAAACCACTTTCCATTTTCGGTCAGCAATCTTGGCTAACTGAGGAGGTCCCAGTTGACTAGAAGTTGGCAAACGTGATGCCTATCTACAAGAAGGGTCGAAAGGAGGATCTGGGCAACTGGAGACCTGTCAGTCTAACCTCGGTGCCAGGGAAGGTCCTGGAGCAGATCATCCTGAGGGGCATCACATGGCACATACAAGAGAACCATATTATCAGGTCCAGTCAACATGGGTTTATGAAAGGCAGGTCCTGTTTGACCAATCTGATCTCCTTCTATGACAAGGTGACCCAACTAGTAGATGAGGGAAAGGCTGTGAATGTTGTGTACTCAGGCTTCTGTAAGGCCTTTGACACCGTATCCCACAGCATTCTCCTGGAGAAGCTGGCCTGGATGGCCTGGATGGGTGCACTCTTTGATGGGTAAAGAACTGGTTGGAGGACCAGACCCAAAGAGCTGTTGTGAATGGAGTCAAATCCAGTTGGTGGCCAATCACAAGTGGTGTTCCCCAGGGCTTATTAATGGGGCCAGTTCTGTTTAATCTCTTTATCAGTGATCTGGATGAGGGTATTGAGTGCACCCTTGCTAAGTTTGCAGATGACACCAGGTTGGGTGGGAGTGTTGATCTGTTGGATGGTAGGAAGGCTCTACAGAGGGATCTGGACCAGCTGGATCATTGGGCTGAGGCCAGTTTTATGAAGTTTAACAAGGCCAAGTGCCAGATCCTGCACTTGGGTCACAACAACCCCATGCAACGCTACAGTCTCGGGGAAGAGTGGCTGGAAAGCTACTTGGCAGAAAGGGATCTGGGGATGTTGATTGACAGCAGGCTGAATATAAGCCAGCAGTGTTCCCAGGTGGCCAAAAAGACCAACATCATCCTGACTTCTCCCTGGATAGATGAACTTAGTAAATACGGGTATGGTTTTCCTGAAAGTCTGATCTTCCATGATTTTTGATCATCTGAACTTAGAGCTCTTACAGGTTGTGGAATAATTACTGAGGGAGTAAATTACAGAAACTAATTATGAAGGATCCACTTATTGAGAAGTTATATCCACATCTTCAGCATATAAGGCAGCTGCACGGCAGGGAAGAAATAAATCTGCTCTGTATGGTTCCACTCCCCCACCTGGCCTGCATTCTTAGATGGTAGTGCATGGGGAAGCCCAATGTACTGGCAGTTAAGAAGTATGGGGGAGTGGATTGGTGTGAAGATACTGCAGCCTGTGTAAAAAGGCAGGTACAGGAACCAGATGGTATAGCTGCTGCCAATTTTTAAGATAAGGTATAGCTGCTGTCAGTTAAAAAGAATAAATGTTCATCCAAAGTGCTAGTTACTGAGCGAAAAATTTGTCTGGTGGATGAACTTTGCTCATTATAATCTCACTACAATACCAAAACACACCTCCATCTCAAAGGATACCTACCTCCAGTGCAATTTTAAGCATGCTCAGTATCACCATTTACTGCAGGGTGACAATAAACCATGGCAGATGCTCTCTGTTAACCCCCTGCCCTCCCTTCTAAGGAAAGGTAACGGGAGGAAAAGGGAGAGAGACTTACAAGTTGGAAATGTTTTAAATGCTTTACTAATACAAAATATACAAAACCAATCTTGAATTTCCCAGGGTAGTGCAGCATTGCCCATGGTGGAGCTGGTGTGGCTCCAGCGGCTGCAGGACAGGCACCCAGAAGTCCTGGGCTGGAATCCACAGTAAACCAGAACGAGATTCAGGAATGCAAGGTCTGGAATCAGGCCTTGGATCACAGGTGTGAAAGGCAGGGTCCTCTTCAGATGCCAGCCATGGTCGAAGAGAGCGAGACCCTTGTGATCTCCCACTTATACAGGGTGTATGACGTGTATGGGATGGAATACTCAGTTGGTCGATTTTAGTCACCTGCCCTGTTTGCCCCTCTTTGCAAATACAGAATCACAGAATGTTAGGAACTGGAAGGGATCCCGCAAGATCATCTAGTCCAATCCCCCTGCCAGAGCAGGAACACCTAGATGAGGTTACACAGGAAGGCGTCCAGGTGGGTTTTGAATGTTTCCAGAGAAGGAGACTCCACAACCTCCCTGAGCAGCCTGTTCCAGTGCTCTGTCACCCTCACTGTGAAGAAGTTTCTTCTCAAATCTAAGTGGAACCTCTTGTGTTCCAGTTTGAACCCATTACCCCTTGTCCTATCATTGGTTGTCACCAAGAAGAGCCTGGCTCCATCCTTGTGACACTCACTCGTTGTATATTTGTAAACATTAATAAGGTCGCCCCTCAGTCTCCTCCAAGCTAAAGAGACCCCAGCTCCTTCCGCCTTTCCTTATAAGGGAGATGCTCCACTCCCTTAATCATCTTTCTGGCTCTGTGCTGGACTCTTTCAAGCAGTTCCCTGTCCTTCATGAACTGAGGGGCTCAGAACTGGACACAATATTCCAGATGTGCTCTCACCAGGGCAGAGCAGAGGGGAAGGAGAACCTCTCTCAACCTACTAACCACCCCCCTTCTAATACACCCCAGGATGCTGTTGACCTTCCTGGCCACAAGGGCACAGTGCTGGCTCATGGTCATCCTGCTCTCCACCAGGACCCCCAGGTCCCTTTCCTCTACACTGTTCTCTAATCGGTCGTTCCCCAACTTATACTGGAACCTGGGATTGTTCCAACTCAGATGCAAGACTCTACACTTGCCCTTGTTATATTTCATTAAATTTTTCCCCACCCAACTCTCCAGCCTGTCCAGGTCTCTCTGGATGGCAGCACAGCCTTCTGGCGTGTCAGCTATTCCTCCCAGTTTGGTGTCATCAGCAAACTTGCTGATAGTACACTCTAGTTCCTCAACCAAGTCATTGATTAATATATTGAATAGTACTGTTCCCAGTACTGACCCTTGAGGCACTCCACTAGATACAGGCCTCCAGCTAGACTCCGCCCCATTGACCACGAGTCTCTGGCTTCTTTCCTTCAGCCAGTTCCCAGTCCACCTCACAACTTGATCATCCAGTCCACACTTCCTCAGTTTAGCAGCGAGGATGCTGTGGGAGACTGTGTCAAATATTTTGCTGAAATCAAGACAGACCACATCCACTGCTTTGCCATCATCTAGCCACCTCGTTATGTCCTCATAAAAGTCTATCAGGTTGGTCAAGTATGACTTTCCCTTGGTGAAGCCATGTTGACTGGCCCTAATGACTCTCTTATTCTTGATATGCCTTGAGATGGCACCAAGGATAAGTCGTTCCATCACTTTCCCAGAGATGGAGGTGAGGCTTTCCTCCAGTCCTCAGACACCTCTCCCATTTCCCAAGACTTGGCAATGATGATTGAGAGTGACCTAGCAATGACCTCAGCCACCTCCCTCAGCACCCGTGGGTGCACCCCATCTGGACCCATGGATTTATGAATGTCCAGATTGCTTAACTGCTCCCTAACCGAGTCCTCAACAACTAAGGCAGACTCCTCCATTGTCCTGACTTCCTCTGGGGCCTCAGGGGTACGGGGCTCCGCAGGACAGCCTCCAGCAGTGTAAACAGAAACAAAGAAGGCATTCAGTAACTCTGCCTTCTCTGTATCTTCTGTCACCAGGGCACCCACCTCATTCATCAGTGGGCCTACATTGCCTTTGGTGTTAGTTTTATCTCCCATGTATTTGAAGAAGCTCTTTCTGTTGTCCTTGACTGCTCTTGTAAGGTTTAATTCTAAGGAGGCCTTAGCATTTCTTGTTGCTTCCCTACATCCTCTGACAACAGCCTTATATTCTTCCCAAGTGGCCAGCCCCTCCTTCCATGATCTGTAAACTCTTCTCTTCCACTTCAGTTTGCCCAGCAATTCCCTGTTTAACCAAGCATGTCTCCTGGCTCCCTTCCTTGACTTCCTACCTGTCAGGATGCTCTGATCTTGAGTTTGGTAGAAGCAGTTCCTGAATGCTAACCGACTATCTTGGGCCCCTTTACCTTCAAGCAGCCTTGCCCATGGGATTTCTCCTAGCAATTGTTTGAAAAGGCCAAAGTTTGCCCTGCTGAAGTCCAGGGTTGCAATTCTGCTTGCTATTCTGTTCCTGCCACATGAGATCCTGAACTCCACCATCTCATGGTTGCTGCAGCCAAGGCAGCCCTCAACCTTTACTGCTTCAACCAAACCCTCCTTGTTAGTGAGGATGAGGTCCAGTAGCACTCCTCTCCTAGTTGGCTCATCCACCATTTGCATCAGGAAATTATCATCGATGCACTGGAGGAACCTCCTGGACTGTGGCTGGCTGGCCGAGTAGTCCTTCCAGCAAACATCAGGGTAGTTAAAATCCCCTGCAACAACCAGGACCTCTAATTGTGAGGCTGTTCTCAGCTGCCTGTAGAATGCCTCATCAACTTCCTCACCCTGATCTGGTGGCCTGTAATAGACACCCACAATAATATCACCCCTGCCATTCCCCTCTCACAGGACATGCAAAATTTTATCACTAACCTTAGCTGCTATAGCAATAAATCTAAACCTGGGCCTCTTCTGCATACCGTTGGTACCCTTATTTGGTGTCAGAAGTGTGATAAGAACCCATACCTGGATTGTTCCCTGTTGTTGAATTTACTAAAAGATTATAAGGCTTGCCCGAGTCCTGAGGGTCTTAAGTGGGCCTCTGGATTCTGGTCGTGTCCAGATATTGTAACTCAGCGAATAAGGAACTTGGCAAAAGAAAATAGGTTTAAGCTCGGAAAAGGTAAAGCAATTGTGTGTGCTGTATTAGGTGCAGCATTGATAGCTGGTCAGAAAGATAAAGAAACTGACCAGGCGGTGATTAAGTCATTGCAGACAGAATTGGCAGTAGAGTGTTCTAAGTGGCAACAAGCAGAAAAAGAGTTGGCTGATAACAAACGAATCATAGAAAATTTGCAGAACAATTAACGAGATGCCTTTTCAAGAGAAAGGCAGATAAGCTTGAAATTGGCTAATTATGAAGATTTGGAAAGTGATCCGGGGTTTTCCAACCCAGTAAAAGAAACTTCTCTTACAGCAAGGGATGTAGCTCCTCTTTACCCGTGGAGAGAATTGGAGGTTGTGTCAAAATGCGATCCTACTCCCAAGCTTCGGCCACTTGTTAAAACTGAAATTGTACATGACGGTGGGGAAGCCGAGCCCACCATTGTCACTAAAGAAATACCGTATACAGTCACTGAGCTAGTAAAGTTACAGGAAAAATATAGCAGGCTGGCTACGGAGACTGAGACGGAATACGTGTGGAGAGTTTCTCTGACTGGTGGTGGCAGAATAAGGCTTTCTGAGGAAGAATCTCGAGGATATTGGGGTCCTGGCGTATTTCTAACAGTAGAAGATGACAGGGAGCCTTGGTCCCTGACCCAGAGAGCTGTGTATTGGGCCGGTGGTTTAGACCCTTTGGAGAGGGGAGACCCACTTGCTATTCCTACCTCTGGGGTAAGCCAGCTTACTGAGAGCATTCAGAAAGCAGCTTGTCTTCAGCTGATGCATGATAGGCATTTGGTTCCTCACCAGCCCTCTCCAATGTTGCTGTTTGCTGACCCTGACAGGATGACCCCCTTAATTAGAGGGTTACCTGACTCGTTAAAAGTCTATGCCATACAAATCCAAGATCGTCTGAGAGCCACCACAGCAGGGGGGCCTCAGGCTGGACCGGGTCTCTCTTGGGGAGAGATTGCACGGGAGTTGATTAATTATGGCCAGCGTATGGGGTTCGTCGGTAAAGACGTTAAGTCTCAAGTAGCAGTGTGCCGAACTGAAGTAGAGGCAAAATTCCCTTGCCCCCGATCTAAGAATTTTACAGGGGTAGGTTAAAGGCATCAGTGTTGGAAATTAGGTCTGGATAAAGGTATTCCCCGAGAACTGATGGATGGTTTGCCCCTCCCCAATTTACAGCTGCTTGTAAAGATGTGGAAACCAGCAAAAACAGATCAACCAGGAAAGCTACAACATAGAAATAACCTGTGGCTATGGTTGGACAGTATGATGAGAATGCTACTAGACTGATATACCAACTGTTACTCTGATCAAGAAAATGCAGGGAATGAATTTAAGTCTTAATAGGCCATGATCCTTTTGTCATATATGTACCATTTGTCAAATTAATTCTGATATTTTTTTATCTGCAATCTATATCCTTGTAATTTGCACTAGCTGATTTTCTTAATAGCACAACTTTTGGCACGCATAAATGTAAATTTCTGCAGAACCTGCAAGTCTTTAACATCAGGTCATAGGCCATACTTGTATTTGGTCTGATCCTACATACTTGCACAGTTTTTATTGATGGTTCAGGAAAGTCTCATAAAGCTGTAGTGGTCTGGTGTGAAGATAACAATTGGCATCATTTTGTTAAAATTGTTGAAGGTTCAACCCAATTAGTGGAACTTGGCACAGTTTTGCATGCCTTAGAGTTTTTTAGGGAGGAACCTCTAAATTTGGTTCATCAACAACCATCAACAAAAACTGTGTGAGCATTTTGAATAAGACCGAATACAAGTACGGTCTATGGTCTGATATCAAAGACATGCAGATTTTGAAGCAATTTACATTTAGGCATGCCAAAAGCTATGCTGTTAAGAAAATCAGCTAGTGCAATTTGCAAGGACAGAGATTGTGAATAAAAAAATCAAAATCTGCTTTCACAAAAGGTACTTATATGACAGACAGATCGCGACCTACTAAAGCCTGAATCCGTTCTCTGCCTTTTTTGATCAGAGTAACAATCAATTCCAGGGGCGCAGTAATAGTTTTACGAAAAGAATTGGGCAAAAAAATCCATTCCAAGTATATCTGTCTGTTTGCATTCTCATTATACTGTCCCACAATAGCCACAAGTTGTTTCTATGTTGTAGCTATAAATAGACAAATCGCAAGTCCAATCGAATGTAGTTAGCTTGTAAGGCTGTCATAAATTTATTCATCGAAGTTTCTAACTCCATTTTGGCTGTCATATTTATTGGATATTGTTTTCCCTTACCGGATCGAAGTCCTGTTTCAGTTCTATCAGTGTAGTGTTTGATTTATCGAAACATTGGCTGTTAATACTAGTGGAAATACAGCATTCAAAATTTCCTTGGAGCTTTCTCACTTGAAGCAAGCAGATCTGCACCATCCAAGCAGCTTCTTGTAGGACATGCAACTAAACAGAATTCTCAGAAAACGTTATTTGAGGTTACAATTACTTAACAAACCTTGACCCAAGAGAGGTATAGGGCTTTCTGTCAAGTACAAGAATTCATATGGTAAAACTTTGTTCCAAATTTGACATTCCATTTGTCTCAAAAAATGGCCTTTCTTTCATTCTCTCCCATGATCTCAAAGACTATCACAGTGAATTTACTAAGAAGTCTTTCACAACAAGTTACCACAGAATAAGTCTGTTAAAAAAAAAAAAATATTTTTTTTTTAGTTTAATTTCCCAGTTTCATTAGAACTGTGGATCTGCTAAGGATGCCTTTAAACTTCACCCTCCAGACTGCTCTATTCAGTATTACAACATCACTGCAGTGGGGGGGACAGAAAACCTCCCTTTCACAGCCCTGAAAGCGGGCAGCCAGGTTTTTCCTTTTTTTTTTTCCTTTCTCTTCTTGCTACGGTTTAGATATGGCGAAGGCCATGCAGCTAGCATAATCACTGGTATGAAGTAGGAGGCTTTGGCAAACTCCTCAGTTACAATGAGCTGAGTTTATCTTGCAGCTTGACACAGGCCTGACATTTATGTTCAAATACAGGCCTGGGATATTTTGCTTTTTTGTTTTACCATTTCATTACAACCATAATACACTTCTTACGCAATTCCAAGTAGCTCAGCAATAGTTACATTCCTTAGCTCCATTTACCTTTAAAAATTTACATATGTCAAAAACCAGCATATTAAACATCAATCCATTATTCCATTTTCCTAAATCCAAATCAGTTCATATTCTAGCAACTTTTAAATACAACCTCTTCCAAATTCACATCTATCATTGCATTTAGTTTTAGTTCCCATACCTCCAACAAACACATAAATTCAATGCGAATCAGAGTTTAACAACTTCAGTTATTTTCTCATCTCAAAATTATTAGATAACAATAAGAGCAATTACTCTAATGTATAAGGATGCATCCTAAGGGGGAGAAAGGTGGTATTTTAGCAATGGAACCGTTTCCCATTTTTTAATTATCTCCCCCAAACAAAATTCTTTTGGTGTTGGAGCGATAAAGGACTCAGCATTCTGATTCAATGTGAATCACGCAAAGCCATTTATTACAGAAACAAGCCTCCTTATATACGCAACTATTCTCTAATCACGCATCCACGCTCCAAGCATGGATTCGCTAAATGAGTATCATGGGCAGTCCACACGCTGGAACCCCACCGATGATAGGTCCGACGACTCACGCCATGCTGAGGCCCTGTTAATGAAGAAACGCCCCTCTTTCTCACAGCAGATTCTGTTCTCAGCTTCTCGAAGTGGCCTTGAGATTCCTTTGGACCTGACTAATTCAACAACATATCTCCATCTAACAAAACCACTCCACAATTCCCCCTTTTTGTTCTTGAATTAGTCAGACCCCTTAAACAGCATGCTGAATCGTCTTTGAAATATACTGCAACATAGAACACGTGATTAACAACATAATTACAATTACATATAATGTAATTAAGATCAAACAAATACCCACTTATTCCAAAACTTATAAGCTATATGTCGGGCTGTAGCATGAGGTACGGCATATGTTTCCAACCATCCAGTGGTTGCTTCCACCATTGTAAGTACATAACGCTTACCTTGACGTGTTTGTGGAAGTGTAATATAATCAATCTGCCAAGCTTCTCCATACTTATACTTTAACCATCGCCCCCCATACCATACAGGCTTTAACCGTTTCGCTTGTTTGATTTCGACGCAAGTTTCACATTCATGAATAACCTGTGAAATAGTGTCCATAGTTAAATCCACCCCTCGATCACGAGCCCATTTGTATGTTGCATCTCTACCTTGATGCCCTGAAGCATCATGGGCCCCCCGAGCTAGGAAAAGTTCACCTTTATGTTGCCAGTCCAAGTCCACCTCAGCTACTTTAATCTTAGCAGCTTGATCCACTTGTTGGTTGTTTAGATGTTCCTCGGTGGCTCGACGTTTAGGTACATGAGCATCTACATGCCGAACTTTCACAGGCAGGCTCTCTAGCTGAGCAGCAATGTCTTGCCACAGTGTGGCAGCCCAAATGGGTTTACCTCTGCGCTGCCAGTTGCTTTTCTTCCATTGCTGTAGCCACCCCCACAAGGCATTTGCTACCATCCGTGAGTCAGTATAGAGATAAAGTATTGGCCACTTCTCTCGTTCAGCAATGTCCAAAGCCAGCTGGATGGCTTTCACTTCTGCAAACTGACTGGATTCACCTTGTCCTTCAGTGGCTTCTGTAACTTGTCGTGTGGGACTCCACACAGCAGCTTTCCACCTTCGATGTTTTCCTACAAGACGACAGGATCCATCTGTGAACAGTGCATACTGCTTATCAGTCTCTGAAAGCGTATTATACGGTGGTGCTTCTTCAGCACGTTTTACTTCCTCCTCATCTGGAGACATCCCAAAGTCTTTACTTTCTGGCCAGTCTGTAATAACTTCTAATATCCCTGGACGGTTGGGACTTCCAATTCGAGCTCGTTACGTGATCAGTGCAATCCATTTACTCCACGTAACTTCGGTTGCATGATGTGGAGAGGGAACCGTCCCTTTGAACATCCAGCTCAGCACCGGCAGTCGAGGTGCCAGGAGGAGCTGTGCTTCAGTGCCGATCACTTCTGAAGCAGCTCAAACTCCTTCATATGCTGCTAGTATCTCCTTTTCAGTTGGAGTATAGTTGGCCTCAGATCCTTTGTATCCTCGACTCCAAAAACCTAAGGGTCGACCTCGGGTTTCTCCTGGTGCTTTCTGCCAGAGGCTACAGGTAAGTCCATTATCTCCGGCTGCGGTGTAGAGCACATTTTTAACATCTAGTCCAGTTCGGACTGGTCCAAGGGCCACCGCATGAGTTATCTCACGCTTAATTTGTTCAAAGGCTTGTCGTTGTTCAGGGCCCCACTCGAATTGCTTCTTTTTACGAGTCACTCACAATGTGGCTGTAGTCAGGAATATGCATTCTCCAAAAACCTACAACGCCCAAGAAAGTCTGTGTCTCCTTTTTATGAGTAGGTGGAGACATTGCTGCAATTTTGTTGATCACATCCATTGGGATCTGACGACGGCCATCTTGCCATTTTATTCCTAAAAACTGGATCTCTCGTGCAGGTCCCTTGACCTTGCTCCGTTTTATGGCAAAACCAGCATCCAAAAGAATATGAATTATTCTCTCACCTTTCTCGAAGACTTCTTTCGCTGTGTCGCCCCATACGATGATGTCATCAATATATTGCAAGTGTTCTGGAGCTTCACCTTGCTCCAGCGTGGTCTGGATCAGTCCATGGTAGATGATAGGACTGTGTTTCCACCCCTGGGGCAAGCGATTCCATGTATACTGGATGCCCCTCCAGGTGAAAGCAAACTGCGCCCTGCACTCTGCTGCTACAGGAATAGAGAAAAATGCATTAGCAATGTCAATTGTAGCATACCACTTGGCTGCCTTTGACTCCAGTTCAAATTGCAGTTCTAGCATGTCAGGCACAGCAGCACTCAGTGGTGGTGTAACTTCATTCAGGCCACGACAGTCTACAGTTAGTCTCCACTCGTCACTAGACTTACGCACTGGCCAGATTGGGCTGTTAAAAGGTGAGCGAGTCTTACTGATCACACCCTGGCTTTCCAATTGACGGATCAGCTTCTGGATAGGAATCAAAGAGTCTCGATTGGTGCGATATTGCCGGCGATGCACCGTCGTGGTAGCAATTGGCACCTGCTGATCGTCAACCATCAGCAGTCCTACAACAGAAGGGTCATCTGAAAGACCAGGCAAATCAGACAGCTGTTCAATTTTCTCAGTGTCCACAGCTGCTATACCAAATGCCCACCTATACCCTTTTGGGTCCTTAAAATACCCTCTCCTGAGGTAGTCTATACCAAGGATGCACGGAGCATCTGGACCAGTCACAATGGGATGCTTTTGCCAGTTTTTTCCAGTTAGGCTCATTTCAGCCTCTACAACAGTCAGCTCCTGGGATCCCCCAGTCACTCCAACAATATTGATGGATTGCGTCCCTTTATAATTAGAAGGAATTATTGTGCACTGAGCACCAGTGTCCACTAAAGCTTTGTACTCCTGGGGTTGTGTTGTACCAGGCCATAGTATTTGTACAGTCCAATAAACTCTGTTATCCCTTTCCTCCACCTGGTTGGAGGCAGGGCACCTCTAATTCCTGTTTTGCACAGTCTCTGGGTGTGAATTAGAGGTTCCTTCAAGAGCATCAGAATCTCTTCTGCTCCTTTTGTAAACTGGAGCAGCCACCTTCCTAGGAGTTTTTCCTTTTATCTCACGTACTCGTTCCTGAAGTTCTGAGGTAGGCCTTCCATGCCACTTATTCATGTTTTCTCCCTGCTCATGTAGGAAGAACCACAGTGAACCTCTTTTTGTGGGCTGTCTCTGCCCTCTCTCTCGAGATTGGAAACACCTTCTCCTAACAGCTGAAACATAGGTTTGTGCAGGTCGTGAACGGTACGAGTCTTCTCTGAGCTCTTTGATTTCTTGCAACAGCTTTTCAAACCGGTCATCAGATTTTTCACACAGTTTCTCCACAGCGGATACACAAGCCCGTAGAGAACCAGCAAGGCTGTCCTCAAAGTACCGGAGCTGCTCAATCACTTCATTAATTTCTTGTATACCTCTAGCTGACCAGACCATTCCTGCCAATGACTTAGCATATGCAGGTGGTGCACTTTGTACAAATCTGCGCCACATAGATTTTGTACAATTGATTCTATCTGGGTCTGTCCCCTCTTGGCTGTTTGGTCCTAGATAGATGATCTCTCACACAGCTAATTCTCTCAGGAACTGGATACCTCTCTCCATAGTATTCCATTTCCCTAACTTGGATATACAATCTTCCTTGTAGGGAAATCTGACTTTCATAGCTGCCAGGAGTCGGGTCCAGAGAGTAGCGGCATTAGACTCTCTTGAAATTGCCCTATCAATGGTGGAATCTTTTGACAGAGATCCCAGCTGCCTGGCTTCACCACCTTCTAATTCAATTGTTTCTGCCCCATTGTCCCAGCATCGCAGCAGCCAGGTTAAAATATTCTCGCCTTCACGACGACTAAAGTCTTTTCGCAGATCTCTCAGCTCACCTGGAGAAAAGGACCGAGTGGTGGTCACTTCATCTCCACCCTGTCCTGATGATGATGCCTCTTGGGTTGATGTTGGCCCTGTGCCATCACCTGCTGCACGGGTAGTCTTTCTAGTGACTTTCTTACAACCAGCAACTGATGCTGATATGGGTTCACCATCATTTGATTCATTTTCAGAGTCTGAATGACTGTCACAGTGTTTGCTGTGGTTACAGCAGCAACAGTGCCCAGTGTGTCAAGACGTGGGGGCTGCCTTGTTAGCCTTTGAGGCTGGAGAAGTAACGTTATCTGCAGCGACCTTGGCAGAGGAGCTCTGCGGAGGAGCTGTATCTTCAGCCTGTGAAGCCGCGGCTGGGGGGGCAGTGGCTGCAGCAGCAGCTTTGGCTGTTTTGCCTTTTCTCGAGCGGCTAGGAGTGCTTTTTGCTAAAGCTTCCGAAGACGCACTGCAAATCTCAGGACTAAGAAGAGACGCAAACCTCCTATTGAACCTCATTTCTCTTAACAGTAACACAAACTGACACACATTCAGCAAACCAGATAACACCATCACAGTTCTATCAAAGCTCCAAGGATATTCAAAGTTCTCTAAAACATTTGCAAACTGTCCTAGTGAAATCACAAAAGTATTGTTAGTCAGCCTTTCTAAAGATTCGCTTGACCAATTAGCAAATATAGAGCCATTCTGCTCTTTAATCTCTCCTGGAGGTTTTTCAAGGTAAAGCAAAATCGAGTAGAAATTCATTAGCAGCTGCAGTATAATGAAATAAACCAATGCCAAACCACACAGAATCATCATGACCGCTGTCCAGTTTCTTGTTGTTATATAATGAATACTTCGATTCAGAAAGAAACACCAACACAGATATGGGATCAGCGAGCACAATGTAGAAAATAACTGATACAACTTTTGCCATAACATCTTTAAATCAATGTAATTCACTTTGCCTTAATACCACTAAATAATATCTGAAGCAAACAGACGCGCGAGTATCACAACTCTATGAGTTGGCACCGTGCCAAGAAAATTGAAAGGTATGTCAGAGCAGTAGAAAAGCCAAAAATCTCCAAATTTACCCCTTTCTCTTGCCCCACGTTGGGCGCCAATTATCTGTCGAGGGTTAAGATTGCGGGGTGACAATCAAACCCTGGCAGATGTATTGTTAACCTCCTCTCCCCCCCACTTCCCCCTTTTGCCCCTCCCTCTCCCCCCTTCCCACTCAGGACAGGCGATCGGGAGGGAAAGAAGGACAGAGAGAAGAGAGTTGGAAAAGTTAAAGATGTTTTACTAACGCTACTGATAAGAATAGAGAAAATAATACAAAATATACAAAACCAATCTTGAAAGTCTCAGCAACTGCAGAGCCAGCACCCAAAGTCCTGGATTAGACTCTGTAGCCAACCGGAGCTGGATTCAGTCTCTCACTAGGCGTCAGTTCGCAGGGATGACCAGCAAGGTCCTCTCCTAATGTCAGCCATGAGGAAAAAAAAGGGAAAAAGGCAAAAAGGGACGAGATCCTCGTGATCTCCCACTTTTATATGAAGTATTCACGTGAATGGAATGTTATACACCGTTGGTCAGTCTCTCGGACATCAGTTTCTCGTTGTCCCTCTCGCGAGATGTCCATCCGTGCTTATCAATAAGTTTGCATTCCATTGCTAGGTTTAACCAAAACATGTGTTGGGTTCTCCAGGAAAATGCAGCTAACGTGAAGGCTTTAGCTGACAGGCAAAAATTCACTAAAAGAGAAACTTGTTTTTTAACAAAACCAGGACAATGTCAAACCTTAACTTTACCATGGCAATCTTATTAATGTACTGTTCTAGTTTGCCTAAACCACTTATTAATAGATTCAGAACAATCAAACAAGTTAATACAACACAACCATAATCACAGTATCACAGTATCACAGTATCACAGTATGTTTGGGATTGGAAGGGACCTCAAAAGATCATCTAGTCCAATCGCCCTGCTGGAGCAGGAACGCCTAGGTGAGGTCGCACAGGAATGTCTCCAGGCGGGCTTTGAATGTCTCCAGGGAAGGAGACTCCACAACCTCCCTGGGCAGCCTGTTCCAGTGCTCTGTTACCCTCACTGAGAAGAAGTTCTTTCTCAAATTTAAGTGGAACCGCTTGTGTTCCAGCTTGATCCCATTGCCCCTTGTCCTATCATTGTTTGCCACTGAGAAGAGCCTGGCTCCATCCTCGTGGCACTCACCCTTTATATATTTATAAACATTAATAAGGTCACCCCTCAGTCTCCTCTTCTCCAAACTAAAGAGACCCAACTCCCTCAGCCTTTCTTCATAAGGGAGGTGCTCCACTCCCTTAATCATCTTTGTAGCCCTACGCTGGACCCTCTCCAGCAGTTCCCTGTCCTTCTTGAACTGAGGGGCCCAGAACTGGACACAATATTCCAGATGGGGTCTCAACAGGGTGGAGTAGAGGGGAAGGAGGACCTCTCTCGATCTACTGACCACCCCCCTTGTAATACACCCAAGGATGCCATTAGCCTTCCTGGCCACAAGGGCACAGTGCTGGCTCATGGTCATCCTGTTGTCCACCAGGACCCCCAGGTCCCTTTCCCCTACACTGCTCTCTAATAGGTCATTCCCCAACCTATACTGGAACTTGGGATTGTTCCTGCCCAGATGCAGGACTCTACACTTTCCCTTGTTAAATTCCATCAGGTTATCCCCCGCCCAACTCTCCAGCCTGTCCAGGTCCCGCTGGATGGCAGCACAGCCTTTTGGCGTGTCAGCCACTCCTCCCAGTTTAGTGTCATCAGCAAACTTGCTGATAGTACACTCAATTCCCTCGTCTAAATAATTAATGAATATATTGAATAATATTGGCCCCAGTACTGACCCCTGAGGCACTCCACTAGATACTGGCCTCCAACTGGACTCCGCACCATTGACCACCACTCTCTGGCTTCTCTCTTTAAGCCGGTTTCCAACCCACCTCACTACTCTATTGTCTAGACCACACCTCCTCAATTTAGCTGTGAGGATGCTGTGAGGGACTGTGTCAAAGGCTTTACTGAAGTCAAGGTAGACCACATCCACCGCTCTGCCATCATCCATCCACCTTGTTACATTCTCATAAAAGGCTATGAGGTTGGTCAAGCATGACTTACCCTTGGTAAAGCCATGCTGACTGTCCCTAATCCTAATGTTAAAAGTAGAATATTTGTAACTGCGTGTTTTGTGGATTTTGTAGGAATGTCTCATAATTTTACCTCATTTTTGCATTGACTATTTAAGTATAATATCACCCTTTTGGCTCTCCTGCTGATTGTTCAAATTGCCATTCTCCACAGAAGGTACAGCACCTGCTTGCTAATAGGCTTCTAGACCACCAGGTCTGTGAGCATCTATAACACTGAATTAGGATCCATGGTTTACATCTGAAACAGTCCTCACAACTTATCTCCCTCCTGTCCAGCTGCATCCACTGAATCTTTGTTGTCTTTGTTCAGCCATGGCTTGACCCATTTCGTGGGAATCCACTTCAGTTCTTGGCCTGTAATGACACAAACATAACCTTTTCCCCAGGTTATCAATTGATGTGGCTTTTTCCACTGACTAGTGATTTGACCATAACTAATGTAGGTTCTTTCTGATTTAGCACGGTTTTGGGTCATACTTGCAAAGTATTTCATCACATACAATGGTTTTGACAACTGGTTTTGTGGTGTTTCCCCTACTTTCCCCCCCTTTTTTTTAAAACCAACAAAGAAAGAAAGTTTGGAATCACATACGTGCATTGCATCTTGACTACGTACTCAAAATCACAAATCAAATTTAGAGGTTCCTCCTTAAAAAGCTCTAAGTAATGTAAAGCTGTGCCAAGTTCTGCTAATTGGGTTGAACCTTCAATAGTTTTTACAGAATGATGCCAATCGTTATCTTCACACCAAACTACTACAGCTTTATGAGACTTCCCAGAACCATCAACAAAAACTGTGCAAGTATGTAGGATCAGACCAAATACAAATATGGCCTATGACCTGATGTTAAAGACTTGCAGGTTCTGCAAAAATTTACATTTATGCATGCCAAAAGCCGTGCTGTTAAGAAAATCAGCTAGTGCAATTTACAAAGACATAGATTACAAATAAAAAAAAAATCATAATTATATTTCACAACTGGTACATATATGACAAAAGGATCATGGCCTATTAAGACTTAAATTCATTCCCTGCATTTTCTTGATCAGAGTGACAATTGATATATCAGCCTGTTAGCAATCTCATCATACTGTCTCATACTAGCCACAGGTTGTTTCTATGTTGTAGCTATAAATAGACAAATCTGCAAGTCCAATCGAATGCAGTCAGCCTGTAAGGTTTTCATAAATTTATTCCTCAAAGTTTCTAACTCCATTTTGGCTGTCATCTTTATTGGATATTGTTTTCCCTTACCGGATCGAAGTCCTGTTTCAGATCTATCAGTGTAGTATTTGCTTTATCGAAACATTGGCTGTTAATACTAGTGGAAATACAGCATTTGAAATTTCCTTGGAGATTTCTCACTTGCAGCAAGCAGATCTGCGCCATACAAGCAGCTTCTTGTGGGACATGCAACTAAACAGAGTTCTCAGAAAACGTTATTTGAGCTTACAATTTACTTAACAAATCCTGACCCAAGAGAGGTATAGAGCTTTATGGCAAATACAAGAATTCATGTATTAAAACTTTGTTCCAAATTTGGCATTCTATTGATTTCAAAAAACAGCCTCTCTTTCATTCTCTTCCATGATCTCAAAAACTAGCATGGTGAATTTACTAAGAAGTCTCTTACAACCAGTTACCACAGAATAAGTGTATTAAAAAAAAAAAAAATTTGTTTAATTTCCCAGCTTCATTAGAACTATGGACCCACTGGCAATGCCTTTAAATTTCATCCCTCAGACTCCTTGATGCAGTATTACAGTTCTCTAGCAATAGCATTGCTTGGAGGGAGAATAAAACCTCCCTCTCGCCCCCATCTGGGATGACAAGACATCCAGCCCAGCATGAAAACAGATCGGTTCGAACTCCACATTAAACCAACCTGGCTGCACTCCACACCCAAATCAGTACCAGTCTGACCCAGAGAAGCATTGAGCACTCTGACCTCCAAAAGCTGACCAGTATGAAAAGACTGACTTCAGCAAGGAGGTAAAATTATGAGCTCTTTCCCCAGATGTGCCAAAACCTAGGAACAAGACAGAAGGAAAAAGAAACATCACCAGCAACCCCTGATTCAAAGCTGAGAAAGCAACACAGTGCCACAACAAGGATGGATGACAATACTCCAGGAAAAAAAAAGACAGAGCAGGGGGAATAAAGCCCCCCTTTCTCCACTTAGCAGCGGGCAACCAGGTTTTTCCATTTTTTTTTTCTTCTTTCTCTTCTTGCTGCAGTTCAGATATAGCCAAGGCCACGCAGCTGGCGTAACTGCTGGTACGAAGTGGGAGGCTCTGGCAAACTCCTCGGTTACAATGAGCTGAGTTTTATATACCATTCCAATTAGCTCAACAGTTGTTACATTCCTCAGCCCCATTTACCTTCCACAATTTACAGATGTCAAATACAGTATATTAAACATCAATCCATTATTCCATTTTCCTAGATCCAAATCAGTTCACATTCCAGCAACTTTTAAATACAACTTCATAAAATACCAAGTTCACATCCCTCATAGCATTTAGGTGTTTGTTTGTTTCTTTTTTTTTTTTTTTCAGTGCAAAGCAGAGTTTAACATTTTAAATTATTTTCTGGTCTCAAAATTACTAGATGACAATATAAGCAATTACTCTAATGCGCAAGGATGCATCCTAAGGGGGAGCAATTTGGAATTTCAGCAGTGACATTTTAGCAGTGGAACGGGTTCCCATTTTGTAATTATCTCCCCAAACAAAATTTGTTTGGTACCAAATACAAATATGCAAATTAAAATACTGAGCTCAGATATGAAAACCAAATACCAAGTTCAAATATGCAGGTGGATCACAGTTACACTAATTTAAGACAATCTCTCAATTTTTGCATTGCACCTTTGAACTGCTTACTGCTCAGCCAGGTGGAGGCACCACTGGGTCTCCCTGACAAAACAGGTCAGTGCGCGCTGGAGCCCCATCGGCACCTGCACCCCCGCTGCCGCAGCAAGCTGGATCGGGCAAGGCTTTTATTAGTGTCTCATCTGGTGCGCTACAACTGTTATCCCAAAATCAGGATTCTTTACTTGGTGTGCATACAAAAGAGCCAAATCCAGCACATTGAGATGAGACAGAGCCTATCACAGAGTTGCGCAAGTCTGGATACCGAAATAAAGCTAGCGTGCTAGAAAGAGAAATAACAGCTACTACACTCAAAATTTTACCATCACATTCACGCAGTAATGAACTAAATGACTCACGATCTTCTGTATTATCACAAAACGCACTTTTTGAGTCCATGGATTCTCATGATTTAACAGACTGTGAACTTATAGTACAATATAACAAAGACCTACTAAAATTGCAACATGCTTAAACAGATACCCACAAAGAAAACAGGTTAATAAGGAAAGCATCTTGCAGACTTTAACAAGTTTTCTGACCTGTGTGTTATCAGTTAAGTCTCTCTCAGCTTGTTGAAGTTCAAATCGCCCTGCCTGTAAAACTGTCTGAAAAGATTTAATGATTTATTGTCAGAGTGCTTTCCTATGTTTTAAAACACCTCCCAATACTGATTTCTTAGGAACACAACTGAAAACGATCATTCCTGATCCCATCTTGCAAGTAAAAACCTTGAGAAGAGGAGTGAGGGGGGAAGCAGAGGGCTGCTTGCAGCATGAGTGGGAAAAGCGGGGAGAAGGTTTTGTGGCGCACTTAAAAACAACTAGTAAAACAATTAACTCACATTCCTGACAAGCTGCTTGATTTTCAGAGAGGCAATACACAGGAGCACATAATATGTACTGTAAAACTCGCAAATAACATGCTGATAGCAAACATTAGCATTCTCTACTGCTAATTTCAACACCAGTGCTTCCTTAACTTCTAAGTTTTCAACCTGCTTATTGATGGTCTCTTGAAGATGGTCAATAAATTGCATGTAATTCTCATTGGGACCCTGATTAATAGTTGGAAATGATTTGGCTGCTTTGTTGGTTTCAGGCATCTTTATCATAGCTTAATAAGCAAGGTCTGCTGACTGCCTCAGGATTTCAGAAACTAATCACACCTGTAATTGCGGTGCGCCAATTAGTGTCTCTTCCAAGAGCTGGGGGATACCCGCCGCTTTCAACGGATCCCCATCTTTCTGACCTAAATGATCTATAGCTGTTACATTGCATAGGTCTAATTTTGCTTGAGTCTTTCATGGTTTTTATCTGATCACAGGGCAACATGTACACATACTCCTTTTCCTGTTAACTTTTGAAGAAAATGCTGCAAACCCCCATTCTCATCCAAGTCATCAGATAATGTGGACTAGAATGGTGCTGGAGAAACATTAGTAACAGGGGCGTTCAGAACAGTGCACATTCTCGCCAATAGTTTCTAGCATCATAATTATTAGTATAACCTGAGTCCCCAGGTGCATCCCCTTTCCCGTCGTGAACAGCATCATCACATTGCCGACTACTGGATTCACTCACTGTTAGCTGATCTAATCCTTCACGCAGTTCTTTTGCCCAGTTCTTATCCGGCGACTCCTTCTGCTCTCTCATGGAAGCTGGAGGGTTAAAAGCTGGTAAAGGCGGATACAAATTGGTAAAAGGACTGATAGTACACTTGTTTATGAGTTTAGCATTCTCAGCTTTCACAGGTTCTTTAGGCAAGTTGTGTGACTCCAATCCTTGCTATTCTCATCAGAGTTGGGTAATAGTGTAGCAGGACACCCGCTCGGCATTTTTCCTCCCCCTGCCCCGGACTGCTGAACCCTCGGGGGTGCTGAAGGCACAGCAGGGGCTGGAGTAGGGAAGGTATCAAAGACACAAACTGGGTAAACTTCACAGCGATTTTCAGGATTCTTATCAGGCTGGAACGCTACAAAAATTCCAGCAGCAACAGAGCATTCAGGCTTAAGATCTTTTAAGGTGGTAATTATAAGCTTCCATGTAGTTACTAATGATTTAGCTTCTTTATCTCCATTGCTGACCATATCCCATAATTTCTGCCCTATATCGTCCCAAAGTTCAAGTTTAAAAGCCTTCTTGGTTTCTGCCAGGTAGCCGTTAGTTCTACACCAAACTAACAGTCTACGTATGTTACTTTCTTCATATTTAAGTTCTCTCACAGAGAAAATATCAGGAGGAGCTTCACTCTTCCCTCCTCCTGCCCCAGCTGCTCACCTTTTCCGGTGATTTCTTCGACAAAATTGTCTGCGGAACGTCCATACGCCTCCACCCGGTTCTCAGTCCAGCTGATCCGCCTCCAGCTGGGCCACTCCAGGCTTTTCCCCAATCGTACTGATACGCCGTTCAGAGTATCATGTCAGGGTCACCATTGGTTGGAGTGATAACGGACTCAGCATTCCGATTCAATGTGAATCACGCAAAGCCATTTGTTACAGAAACAAGCCTCCTTATATATGCAACTATTCTCTGATCGCGCGTCCACGCTCCAAGCATCTATGTTCACGAGCTGTCCACGCACCGAAGTCTCACTGCTGATAGGTCCATTGATTTACGTCATGTTGAGGCCTTGTTATTGTAGAACTGATTCTCTCCCACAGCAGGTCCTGTTTTCAGCTTTCCAAGTTGACCTTGAAATTCCTTTAGGCCTGGCTAGTTCAGTAATCAATCTCCGTCTAACAGAAACCCCTCCACAGTTGCAGATTCTTATACTGTAGCTACAGGCTGTTTCCAGTCTGCCAGGGTTTCACATGCTTTCTTCCATCAGAATGCTGCTGCCTTAAAAAAGATGTTTGGTCTCACTCTCGAGCAAGTGAGAGACATAGTGCGCTCTTGCCCGGAATGTCAAGGCGTGATTACAAGCTCGCCCTCCCTTGGAGTTATCCCTCACGGACTCTCAGCTAATGACATTTGGCAGTCTGATGTTACACGTTTCATCCTTTGGCCGTTTGAAATATGTATATGTTTCAGGTATGCTTTGTGCATCTGCGCATACAAGTGAGTAAAGCAGAGATGTTCAGTGTCACTGGACCCACTATTTTGCTATGCTGGGAGTGCCACAACAGATTAAAACTGACAACGGTCCTGGATACACTGCTAGATCCACGCAATATTTTTTACAGCAATGGGGTATTTCGCATGTCACAGGTATTTCACATTCTCCCACTGGACAGACTGTCATTGAACGAGTACATTCCACACTGAAACAGATGTTATTAAAACCAAAAAGGGGGAATATGATGCCTCAGGAACAATTAGACAATGCAATATATGCTTTAAATTTTTTGATTTGTACAGTGCCTCCCTCCTCTATCACAGCAGTGGAAAAACATTTCCGTGTTCCAGATTCACTGTCTCAGAGACCAAAGGTTTTATACCGGGATCCCCTGCACAACAGTCAGTGGCAAGGGCCTGTAGAACTAATCACCTGGGGGAGGGGGTATGCTTGTGTTCTTCTTCCAACAGGACCAAAGTGGTTTCCTGCGAACTATGTTAAACCTTTCTATGAGTTGGACAAACATGATGCAGGACTCAGTACCAAAGATGCAGCATCTGTCCCTGCAGCAGAGGGCAACAAAGAAACAGAAGAGACCAAAGGAAGAGTCACTAGCATATCAGAATGATACAGATTTACATTATTTGGACTAGGGACTAACTGGTGAAAAAAATTTCAATGCATTTGTTTTCCTTATTAGTATGGCTAACCAACTTTCTCCAATATTTGTTAATAACTGTAATTGCTGTAATTTGTATTATTCTGTTCTATTGTAGGTTGATTTGTAATGATAATGTATAACAGGAAAATGACACATAAATGACACATTAGGTATGATGATCCACAGTGGGCATTCGAACTCACCAACAGAATGCCCCCTTTTGACTTTGGAGACAAGGGG